>NC_045616.1:25695409-25789071 GCF_009829155.1 Mustela erminea | reverse complement strand
CAATGTCCATAATCCCACCACCTTCTACCAAACCCCCTCCCCCCAGCAACACTCAGTTTGTTTTGTGAGATTAAGAGTCACTTATGGTTTGTCTCCCTCCCAATCCCATCTTGTTTCATTTATTCTTCTCCTACCCACTTAAGCCCCCATGTTGCATCACCACTTCCTCATATCAGGGAGATCATATGATAGTTGTCTTTCTCTGCCTGACTTATTTCGCTAAGCATGATACGCTCTAGTTCCATCCATGTTGTCGCAAATGACAAGATTTCATTTCTTTTGATGGCTGCATAGTATTCCATTGTGTATATATACCACATCTTCTTGATCCATTTATCTGTTGATGGACATCTAGGTTCTTTCCATAGTTTGGCTATTGTGGACATTGCTGCTATAAATATTCGGGTGCATGTGCCCCTTTGGATCACTACGTTTGTATCCTTAGGGTAAATACCCAATAGTGCAATTGCTGGGTCATAGGGCAGTTCTATTTTCAACATTTTGAGGAACCTCCATGCTGTTTTCCAGAGTGGCTGCACCAGCTTGCATTCCCACCAACAGTGTAGGAGGGTTCCCCTTTCTCTGCATCCTCGCCAGCATCTGTCATTTCCTGACTTGATGATTTTAGCCATTCTGACTGGTGTGAGGTGATATCTCATTGTGGTTTTGATTTGTATTTCCCTGATGCCGAGTGATATGGAGCACTTTTTCATGTGTCTGTTGGCCATCTGGATGTCTTCTTTGCAGAAATGTCTGTTCATGTCCTCTGCCCATTTCTTGATTGGATTATTTGTTCTTTGGGTGTTGAGTTTGCTAAGTTCTTTATAGATTCTGGACACTAGTCCTTTATCTGATATGTCATTTGCAAATATCTTCTCCCATTCTGTCAGTTGTCTTTTGATTTTGTTAACTGTTTCCTTTGCTGTGCAAAAGCTTTTGATCTTGATGAAATCCCAATAGTTCATTTTTGCCCTTGCTTCCCTTGCCTTTTGCGTTGTTCCTAGGAAGATGTTGCTGCGGCAGAGGTCAAAGAGGTTGCTGCCTGTGTTCTCCTCAAGGATTTTGATGGATTCCTTTCGCACATTGAGGTCCTTCATCCATTTTGAGTCTATTTTTGTGTGTGGTGTAAGGAAATGGTCCAATTTTATTTTTCTGCATGTGGCTGTCCAATTTTCCCAGCACAATTTATTGAAGAGGCTGTCTTTTTTCCAGTGGACATTCTTTCCTGCTTTGTTGAAGATTAGTTGACCATAGAGTTGAGGGTCTATTTCTGGGCTCTCTATTCTGTTCCATTGATCTATGTGTCTGTTTTTGTGCCAGTACCATGCTGTCTTGATGACGACAGCTTTGTAATAGAGCTTGAAGTCCGGAATTGTGATGCCACCAACGTTGGCTTTCTTTTTCAATATCCCTTTGGCTATTCGAGGTCTTTTCTGGTTCCATATAAATTTTAGCATTATGTGTTCCATTTCTTTGAAAAAGATGGATGGTACTTTGATAGGAATTGCATTAAATGTGTAGATTGCTTTAGGTAGCATAGACATTTTCACAATATTTATTCTTCCAATCCAGGAGCATGGAACATTTTTCCATTTCTTTGTGTCTTCCTCAATTTCTTTCATGAGTACTTTATAGTTTTCTGAATATAGATTCTGTGTCTCTTTGGTTAGGTTTATTCCTATGTATCTTATGGTTTTGGGTGCAATTGTAAATGGGATTGACTCCTTAATTTCTCTTTCTTCTGTCTTGCTGTTGGTGTAGAGAAATGCAACTGATTTCTGTGCATTGATTTTATATCCTGACACTTTACTGAATTCCTGTATAAGTTCTAGCAGTTTTGGAGTGGAGTCTTTTGGGTTTTCCACATATAGTATCATATCATCTGCGAAGAGTGATAATTTAACTTCTTCTTTGCCGATTTGGATGCCTTTAATTTCCTTTTGTTGTCTGATTGCTGAGGCTAGGACCTCTAGTACTATGTTGAATAGCAGTGGTGATAATGGACATCCCTGCCGTGTTCCTGACCTTAGCGGAAAAGCTTTCAGTTTTTCTCCATTGAGAATGATATTTGCGGTGGGTTTTTCATAGATGGCTTTGATGATATTGAGGTATGTGCCCTCTATCCCTACACTTTGAAGAGTTTTGATCAGGAAGGGATGCTGTACTTTGTCAAATGCTTTTTCAGCATCTATTGAGAGTATCATATGGTTCTTGTTCTTTCTTTTATTGATGTGATGTATCACATTGACTGATTTGCGGATGTTGAACCAACCTTGCAGCCCTGGAATAAATCCCACTTGGTCGTGGTGAATAATCCTTTTAATGTACTGTTGAATCCTATTGGCTAGTATTTTGTTGAGTATTTTCGCATCTGTGTTCATCAAGGATATCGGTCTATAGCTCTCTTTTTTGGTGGGATCCTTGTCTGGTTTTAGGATCAAGGTGATGCTGGCCTCATAAAATGAGTTTGGAAGTTTTCCTTCCATTTCTATTTTTTGGAACAGTTTCAGGAGAATAGGAATTAGTTCTTCTTTAAACGTTTGGTAGAATTCCCCCGGGAAGCCGTCTGGCCCTGGGCTTTTGTTTGTTTGGAGATTTTTAATGACTGTTTCAATCTCCTTACTGGTTATGGGTCTGTTCAGGCTTTCTATTTCTTCCTGGTTCTGTTGTGGTAGTTTATATGTTTCTAGGAATGCATCCATTTCTTCCAGATTGTCAAATTTATTGGCGTAGAGTTGCTCATAGTATGTTCTTATAATAGTTTGTATTTCTTTGGTTTTAGTTGTGATCTCTCCTCTTTCATTCATGATTTTATTTATTTGGGTCCTTTCTCTTTTCTTTTTGATAAGTCGGGCCAGGGGTTTATCAATTTTATTAATTCTTTCAAAGAACCAGCTCCTAGTTTCATTGATTTGTTCTATTGTTTTTTTTGGTTTCTATTTCATTGATTTCTGCTCTGATCTTTATGATTTCTCTTCTCCTGCTGGGCTTAGGGTTTCTTTGTTGTTCTTTCTCCAGCTCCTTTAGGTGTAGGGTTAGGTTGTGTACCTGAGACCTTTCTTGTTTCTTGAGAAAGGCTTGAACCGCTATATATTTTCCTCTCAGGACTGCCTTTGTTGTGTCCCACAGATTTTGAACCATTGTATTTTCATTATCATTTGTTTCCATGATTTTTTTCAATTCTTCTTTAATTTCCCAGTTGACCCATTCATTGTTTAGAAGGATGCTGTTTAGTCTCCATGTATTTGGGTTCTTTCCAAACTTCCTTTTGTGGTTGAGTTCTAGCTTTAGAGCATTGTGGTCTGAAAATATGCAGGGAATGATCCCAATCTTTTGATACCGGTTGAGTCCTGATTTAGGACCAAGAATGTGATGTATTCTGGAGAATGTTCCATGTGCACTAGAGAAGAATGTGTATTTTGTTGCTTTGGGATGAAATATTCTGAATATATCTGTGATGTCCATCTGGTCCAGTGTGTCGTTTAAGGCCTTTATTTTCTTGCTGATCTTTTGCTTGGATGATCTGTCCATTTCAGTGAGGGGAGTGTTAAAGTCCCCTACTATTATTGTATTATTGTTGATGTGTTTCTTTGATTTTGTTATTAATTGGTTTATATAGTTGGCTGCTCCCACGTTGGGGGCATAGATATTTAAAATTGTTAAATCTTCTTGTTGGACAGACCCTTTGAGTATGATATAGTGTCCTTCCTCATCTCTTATTATAGTCTTTGGCTTAAAATCTAATTGATCTGATATAAGGATTGCCACTCCTGCTTTCTTCTGATGTCCATTAGCATGGTAAATTCTTTTCCACCCCCTCACTTTAAATCTGGAGGTGTCTTCGGGCTTAAAATGAGTTTGTTGGAGGCAACATATAGATGGGTTTTGTTTTTTTATCCATTCTGATACCCTGTGTCTTTTGACAGGGGCATTTAGCCGATTAACATTCAGGGTAACTATTGAGAGATATGAATTTAGTGCCATTGTATTGCCTGTAAGGTGACTGTTACTGTATATGGTCTCTGTTCCTTTCTGATCTACCACTTGTAGGCTCTCTCTTTGCTTAGAGGACCCCTTTCAATATTTCCTGTAGAGCTGGTTTGGTATTTGCAAATTCTTTCAGTTTTTGTTTGTCCTGGAAGCTTTTAATCTCTCCTTATATTTTCAATGATAGCCTAGCTGGATATAGTATTCTTGGCTGCATGTTTTTCTCGTTTAGTGCTCTGAAAATATCATGCCAGCTCTTTCTGGCCTGCCAGGTCTCTGTGGATAAGTCAGCTGCCAATCTAATATTTTTACCATTGTATGTTACAGACTTCTTTTCCCGGGCTGCTTTCAGGATTTTCTCTTTGTCACTGAGACTTGTAAATTTTACTATTAGGTGACGGGTTGTGGGCCTATTCTTACTGATTTTGAGGGGCGTTCTCTGAACCTCCTGAATTTTGATGCTCGTTCCCTTTGCCATATTGGGGAAATTCTCCCCAATAATTCTCTCCAGTATACCTTCTGCTCCCCTCTCTCTTTCTTCTTCTTCTGGAATCCCAATTATTCTAATGTTGTTTCGTCTTATGGTGTCACTTATCTCTCGAATTCTCCCCTCGTGGTCCAGTAGCTGTTTGTCCCTCTTTTGCTCAGCTTCTTTATTCTCTGTCATTTGGTCTTCTATATCACTAATTCTTTCTTCTGCCTCATTTATCCTAGCAGTGAGAGCCTCCATTTTTGATTGCACCTCATTAATAGCTTTTTTGATTTCAACTTGGTTAGATTTTAGTTCTTTTATTTCTCCAGAAAGGGCTTTTATATCTCTCGAGAGGGTTTCTCTAATATCTTCCATGCCTTTTTCGAGCCCGGCTAGAACCTTGAGAATTGTCATTCTGAACTCTAGATCTGACATATTACCAATGTCTGTATTGACTAGGTCCCTTGCCTTCGGTACTGCCTCTTGTTCTTTTTTTTGTGTTGAATTTTTCCGTCTTGTCATTTTGTCCAGATAAGAGTATATGAAGGGGCAAGTAAAATACTAAAAGGGTGGCAACAACCCCAGGAAAAAATGCTTTAACCAAATTAGAAGAGATCCCGAATTGTGAGGGGGGAGAAAGGGGATAAAAAGAGGTTCAAAAAGGAAGAAAGAAGAAAAAAAAAAAGAAAAAAAGAAAAGAAAAGAAAAGAAAATGTTTGTTTGATTTTTAAGGATTTATCGATTTGTCAGAGAGAGCACAAACAGGGGAAGCAGTAGAGGGAGAAGGAGAAGCAGACTCCCTGCTGAGCAGAGAGCCCAAGGTGGGGCTGGATCCCAGGACCCTGAGATCATGACCGGAGCTAAAGGCAGATGCTCAATGGACTGAGCCACCCAGATGGCCCTCTGTTTTTTTCTAAATAAAAACTCATGGTGGGTGCCTGGGTGTCTCAGTTGGTTAAGCCACTGTCTTTGGCTCAGGTCATAATCCCAGGACCCAGAGACCTGGGATGGAGTCCTGCATTGGGCTCCCAGCTCCGCGGCGAGTCTGCTTCTCCCTCTGTCTTTCTCCCCTCTCATGTTTCTCTCTCTCTCTCTCTCAAATAAATAAATAAATTTTAAAAATCTTTTAAAAAATAAATAAAAACTCATGGTAAAAAGGCAAGACTGTGAAAAAAGATTTCAGATCTAAGAGTTCTCCCTTCCATTTTCTTTTTCTTTCTTTCTTTTTTTTTTTTTTTTTTTGGTGACTCAGTGACCATGGACTAACTACCTGATTACTGTGACTTTCTTTCCTTAAATACAGAATGCAGGTAGTAGTAACTTTTTGAAAAGGCTGTTGCAAGAATTAAAGAGCATGATAACTGCGGGCGGATGTTGTGCCTGAGACTTAATGGGTCCTTGCCCTCCCTGGTGATGTTCTGATGTCCTCAGAAATGATGAGGACTGGCTACTTGCAAATCAGACTCGTGCCAGATAAACTTAAAAAAACTGGTAAGACTTAAATAGACATGGCTTTAGCAGATGGGAACTTTCTCTTCTTTATTACCTCTCATAGCGAAATTTTGAATAAAACACGTAAGCACACTCTGTCTTGTGTCACGTGTCCTGCTACTGTGGGAAATCCTTGATGGTCGCAGACATACCAGTATCATCTCTGTATTCCAGAGGGTCCCTGGAAAGGGTTTTGCTCAAAATCCACTCTTAATATGTGATTTTTCTGTTTTTAATTTGTAGAAGTATCTCTAAGTTCCCATGTAGCTTCCCCCCAATATATATTTAAAACAATAAAAGAATACCTGATTTTAATAGTTTATCAGGAAGAGTTAATAATACTCACCTTTAAATAGTTGGTCAAGTTTTCTTTCCCTCAATTTAGTTTTTAATTGTCAGCATTTCCAAATGCATGCAAACATACATCTCATTTCTTTTTGTATCCTTAGGTGTCTCTTAAATATATTGCTTCTGTTGCAAGGGACAACCAAGATAAATTAGGTCGTATGATTATGCATGACAGAACAGCAAGACACCGTTGGGCCCAAGTCACTTTTGGAGGTTGCATACAAAGAAGCAGGGGGATTACATACACACACAGAGTTACATATCCCAACCATATATATTCTCTGTCTTTTTTTTTTTTTTTTAATTCTCTACCCTTTTTAAAAAAAGTTTATTTATTTATTTATTTATTTATTTATTTATTTATTTATTTGCCAGAGATCACAAGTAGACAGAGAGGGAGGTGGGGGGGTGTAGCAGGCTCCCTGCTGAGCAGAGAGCCTGATGCAGGGCTCGATCCCAGGACCCCGACATTGTGACCCGGGCTGAAGGCAGAGGTGTAACCCACTGAGGCACCCAGGCGCCCCTCTACCCTTTTTTAAGTGGAATGCAGGCTTTGCCATGCACAGCCTCATCAGCCGTGTTTCTCAGGAGTAAATAAACCACTGAGGAGACCAAGTGGATAAGATTCTCACTTCAGGAAGTAATAGCACTCACAGGGAAGAAATTCTAAAAAGTCTCTGAATGTGCCAGATGCATATGAGAACAGTGAAGAACAATCACAAGAAGTGACTCTTTTATGCCTCATTTTGCTTTAAGTTAAGCAAACTAGAAAACTCGAAAGACAAGGCAGTTGGCTCTAGAAATGTGCAGGTATCAGGAGTTTGGGTGCCATCCTCCTCCTTGCTTAGAAGGTTGTTTCTGTAAATTCTTTAATGATTCTCCACCTTTTTATGCCTGGCCAGAGAGTCATGATTGAGAATTGGGTTATCTTCCACTGAGTGGATAGGAAACCACGGAATGAAGGAAGTTGTAGTTTTCCCAGAAAAAATTCACTGAAAATGACATGAATGGTATGTAAATTTAGATCATCTGAAGACTGATGGACACAGTACTTTGAACACAGAAGTCTGAAAATCTGTAGGAAATCCATGAGTGCTAAAATTGGCGTGACTGGTTGTCTGAAAGATTCCATGATTTTCTTCATTCCTTCTCATATATGGACCGTACTCATCCAGTCTCCCAGCAATAGCAGCGAAAAATGGTTGTGGAAAATAGAGTAAGACTGAGAAAGAGAAAGAGGGAGCAGGAGAGGAAGAGGAGCAGGAGGGTGGGAAGAGAGAGAGGGAGAGAGAGAGAGAGAACTGAGGTGTTGTGTTCGAGTTGGACTTGTTGGTTTCATCATGCCACATCACCACAACTGCACACTTTACCTGGGGAGAAGAGAGAAGGAAGAGTACGTTATCTGGTTTAGGAAACTGGACCTGGGGTAGTCTGACTCTGAGTCCAGCTCTGAGAAAGCTCTCCTGCTGCTCTTGAACCCATGCCTAGGAGGTGGGTCTCCTCATTACTTCGGTTTGCAGATGAGGACTAGGAGACTTAGAAGAGTGAAAAGAAATTTTCCAAGTTCCACATCAACCATTTCTCTGTCTAGAACGTGGTTCTCTTGATAGCACAGTCCAAGTTGTTCTTAACTTGATATAACAGCATTGTTTTGTTAATTCCTTGAGTATATATGAAGATATCACTCTAAGGGAGCAGTTCTTATTTAGAAAATATCACAATATATATTAAATATACTACTTTTGTGAAAAGATGTGAAACAGTCTATCCAAATCAAACATAATATCAAAGATCCATATTTAAAAAACAAATTAATGGGGGAGGGTGACTGGGGACTCAGTCAGTTAAGCATCTGCCTTCAGCTCAGATCATGATCCCGGTGTCCTGGAATTGAATCCCACATTGGGTTTCTGGTGGGAGCCTGGTTCTCCCCCTGCTTGTGCTCTCTCTCTGTCTCTGATGAATAAATAAACATTTTTAAAAAATAAAAATAAGAAATAAACTTACAGGGGCACCTGGGTGGCTCAGTGGGTTAAGCCTCTGCCTTCGGCTCAGTTCATGATCTCAGGGTCCTGGGATCAAGCCCCACATCAGGCTCTCTGCTACCCCCACCCCCCGCTCTGCCCGCCTCTCTGCCTGCTTGTGATCGCTCTCTCTCTGTCAAATAAATAAATAAAATCTTAAAAAAAGAAAACAATAAATAAACTGATGAAAAAGTAGAGAAATACATGTAAAAAAATGCCTGATTTTAGTATTGAAATAAGTGCCCTGAACTGGGTTCTCAGTTTTCTAAATGCTAATCAAACACTTGAGTTGTATTAGAAGAAAATATACAAACTCACAGATAGAGAAATATTTCTCTTTTCTAATATTATATTGTAGGAGTATTTTGTTGTTGCTTTGCTCTTTATAGAGGGGACATTTGGGCTCTAACAATAACAACCAGAAGGTATCTGCTGTCTTTTTGCCAAATGATAAATGTTAGTCTCTTGTCTAGATGTAAAAATAATAAGTCAAAGATACAAGTCAGGGAAGCCAGTTCCCAGGAAGTTAAACTTACATGACCTCACTTGATTTCTTTAAGCCCTTCTGTTCCACATTTCCTCAAATGTGCTGTAGGAAAACTAGTATATAGCAAGATGATAATAGGGGTTCCTGGTGGAAATGGCCCCCAAGATAAATAAGCCTGCACATTCTGGGTCAAATTAAATAGCTGTATTTTCTTCATGGCAATCAGATCTTTAGTGATGGTAGTGGTTACATAAATCCTCAGAGGTAATTATGGTGTGCAGCATTTCCCGAGATCACTGGCCATACCACATTTATCATGGAGCATGTTTTGGGAATCCATTTTGGAAAGTAAAGATCCAATTTAATACTTTGGTGGAACATAGACAATCTGGAGCATGAGCAACTCATCCCTTATGATTTGTCCCAAAGCGTTCAATTACAATGAAGTCATGGTTGTAACCCATTATCAATGCTTCTTTTGGTTAATTAAGTTGCATTCCAGATCCCTCAGTTACCAGAGAAATACAATGCATTTTAAAATAGAAAAAAGAATGTGCTTGCTTTATAATCCCACCAGTTTATTTCCTCAAGATGCAAGAGGATGGTGTTGCCAAACAATTAGACTTTTTAATTTTTTTTAGATCTTTATATTCAGGTATACATTTTTTAACCATCTGACTGTGACCAAAAAATAAAAAAAATGAGATGTGTGATATGGAACAGAGAATTTCATCTGAAGAAACTGTAAGAGTAGGATTATTTTTACCATATTGTATATACTAGAATTCTCTGTGGGTAATGTAATATAAACAAACCCAAAATAGTAGCTTACAGAAATAGTTATTTCTTCCTCATATTGCTGGTTAGTTATGGGTTGATTCTTGTGTGTTCTCTTCTGTGTGTCTTTCCTATTCCAGGATCCAGACAGAAAACAAAGCCTCAGTCTCATGCATGTGTCTCTTGCTTCTTTGGGGCCAACATTACTCCTGCTCATACACTGTAGCTAAAGCTCACAGTGTGGCTAAGCCTGTTGTCAGTGGGTAGAGGGTGCATTATGTCTATGGGGGAAAAATGTAATGGGGAGAGGTATTTAAGCCTCTTATAAGAAAGTACACATTTTTTTACCAGTAAGTTATTCATTTTGATATTGTAATTGTCATCAGAGGAAAGAATGGAGTTTGTTGTTATCATGCTCGAGAAAGCTTTCTCAATTCATTTATATGTACTATCTTTTTTTACTGTATTTCTAATTATATTGAATGTTTCCATCAGTTATGAGTTAATATTTACTTTCAGTCTATCAATTTAATTCCATGTGTATTGTGATATACAGTAACACTTGTTATCTCACACATTCTTTTCATACAGACTTGAAGTGCCAGCTCTTCTTATATGATTCTCTAAATACAAATTTTTCACTTTTAAATTTTAGGTTGGCGTATTTGTTTGATGCTTAGCAATACCGCACTATATGTCAGTGAAGTTTTTACTATTCTTTTATGCTCTTATATAATACTGCAAAATTTGTCTTTGCTTTTTGGGTTTTACATATTTTCTGTAATATTCTTGAATTCTTTGCACATTTTTTCCTCTAAGATGTTTTAGAATAATCTGGTTGTTATCAATAATGTGGAGATAAAATTGGTAGGTCTTTGATTACAGTTACAGTAATACTAAGAATAATTTTAAGAGAATTGATGATTCATTCATCTCCTGTTTTGTTTGGGATGCTTTCCCACTTAGGGAGAATGAGCAAAAGAGCAAAGTCTCAATAGGCCTAGAATAATAGAGATAATCTTCTTTAAAAAAAGATTTTATTTATTTGACAGGCAGAGATCACAAGTAGGCAGAGAAGCAGACAGAGAGAGAGAGAGAGGAGGAAGCAGGCTGAGCAGAGAGCCCGATGTGGGGCTTGATCCCAGGACCTGAGCCGAAGACAGATGCTTAACAACTGAGCCACCCAGGAGCCCCTCATTTTTAAGACGGTAGCTATTAGTGTCTCTAGGCAATGTGAAAGTGCCTTGTGCATGGTTACAAGATTATTTATGAATAGACATTTGGTTCTTTGAAATTCCTTTGAACCCAATCTAATACCTACAGTGTGAACATTTTGTTTAAGAAGATTGGAAAGCTGTTCAGTTTCCGGCCTACATGTTCTTCTGTTGCTTTCCGCATGGCGTTCTGTCTTAGATATATCATCGGCATGTTGTCTAGTGTTTGCATTTCAAAAGTGAGTGCCTCCTGGGTTTGATGTGGCTGCCAAAGCCTGAATTAGAGATACAGGGACTAACTGACTGCTACTTAAGTAGAGTGGGTAAAGATCATCAAATAGTTGAAAATTAATAGGTATTTCAGGTTATCAAAGTTCCAGTAATGAAAGCAGACAAAAAGTGATTTTCTTAAGGATGTACCTTTCTTCTAAATATGGTGTAGGCTATACATTTTTTGAGATACTATTAATATGTCCCATTTGTAGTACAGATCAATGGAGAATAATTTTAGGCCAAAATGTATCCTTTGACCTACACGGGATACATATATATAATTAGAGAAATTCACACTTGAGGAAATACATGTTCACTCAGAGTTATTCATTGTAGGCCATGATTAGCATTAATGATTCAAATTACTGAAAGAAAGTTTAAGGTTCTCTCCCTGTAAAAATAGAGAATCAAGTTTAAAAAAATGTTAAGCCACACATCCTCATTTTGTTTCATTTTCTGCTGTGGAATTTTCTGAGAATGTCCCTGTCCAACCTTGCTAATCAGTGTGGCTAACTGACTTGTAACAAATTCCTCCGTGAAGCCATCATTTACCCTGACTTTGTTGCAGTTCAGCTAATGATTTGGTGGATATATTTGTCAGGACCTTCTACAAGGATTAATGTTATCTGTCTTCCGTGGACAAGTTAAAGAACAAAGAAAAAGAGGAAATAAAAAGCAGAAAGATAGGAGGAAATAATGATCAATATTAATATTATTGGGAATTTTAGCTATTCTTACTAGAACTGATCCCAACACTTACCCCTAATATTTTAAATCTTATGATAAATTTCACTGATCTATTATTTTTAGTACAGTAATTTATTTGATTTATCCAAAACATATACCTAAGAAATTCTATTTTTTGGAGTGACTAGTTTTGCACTTGGCAAAAACAATAAATATCAAATGATAGAAAAGAATAAAATATCACCTAAATTAATGGTACCAAAAGTATGAATGAGAATAACATTATTGTAATGTGAAAAAAAAAAACTGAGGAGATAGAAATTCAAATAGAGAAAAGTTCAGATTCAAGAGAAGACACAAATTACAATTATAGTAAAATAATTTTTTACTTACAGTTAATTTTTTCCTTTTTTTAAATTTATTTTTTTAATTTCTTTTCAGTGTACCAGAATTAATTGTTTATGCACCACACCCAGTGCTCCATGCAAAACGTGCCCTCTATAATACCCACCACCAGGCTCACCCAACTTCCCACCCACCGCCCCTTCAAAACCTCAGACTGTTTTTCAGAGTCTATAGTCTCTCCTGGTTCATCTCTCCCTCCAATTTCCCTCAACTCCCTTAATTAAAAAAAAAAAAGATTTTATTTATTTATTTGACAGCAGAAGCAGGGGGAGTGGCAGAGGGAGAAGCAGGCTCCCCACTGAGCAGTGAGTCAGATGCAGGGCTCTATCCCAGAACACCAGGATCATGACCTGACCTGAAGGCAGAGGCTCAACCAACTGAGCCACCCAGGCGCCCCCAAATATAGTTAGCTTTTGAGACAATGCAGTAAAACTGGTATCATACATTATTTCCTAGAACAATAGTAAATTGGCAGTATTTCTATTGCCAGGTATCAATTAAATGTGTTAAATCCCAGTGTTTGTTATGGTAGTAAGTATTCAATTTTAAAATAATGATAAACTGTTCTATTTGAGATAAAGAGGTTCGAGCAAAATTATTTTGAATAAAGGAGATGGGAAAATATCCTTGAGTAATTGTTTCTATTTAACTGATTAGATTATTTTTACTGGGTAATTCAATAAATAGAAGTGAATAAGAAATAAGTCAACCAGAGAAAGACAATTATCATATGATCTCCCTGATATGAGGATTTGAGAGGCAGCATTGGGGATTTGGGGGTCAGGAAAGGAAAAAATGAAACAAGATGGGTCAGGAGGGAGACAAACCATAAGAGACTCTTAATCTCACAAAACAAACTGAGGGTTGCTGGGGGTATGGGGGTTGGGAGGAGGGGGATGGGGTTATGGACATTGGGGAGGGTATGTGCTATGGTGAGTGCTGTGAAGTGTGTAAACCTGGTGATTCACAGACCTGTATCCCTGGAGCTAATAATACATTACATATTAATAAAAAGTAAAAAATTTTAAAAAAGAAAAATCAGGATGATTATGTTTTAATGAATTTATTTCTTTTATTTTTGCTAATTGGAAGGCATTTTAACAATAAAATTGTTGAGCCTAGAACACATGCTCTCAATTACCATGGGTGCTTTCATTTTCATCTCTTGCTAAAATTAAGCTTTCCGGAGGGATGATGAAGTACAAGGGCTACTTTGAAGGGATGCTCTAGTCCACTGTGTTCGCTAGCGTGTATGGAAGTGCCTCGGTTAGCTCCAGTGTTATAATAAAACACTGCAGACTGGGTGGTTCCAACAACAGGCAGTTATTTTGCACAGACGAAGGTGGAAATCCAAATTCTAAATAATAGCCAATTGGATCCTGGTGAGAGCTCTCTTCTGTGGACAGCCACTTTTTCACTGTGTCTTCCAACTAGTAAAGAGAGCTCTGGAAAATTTCCTTCCTTAGGAGGATGCTGGTCCCATCGGGAGAGCCCCACTCTCATGAAGCCACTTCGGAACCTAACTCCCAAAGGCTCCATCCCCACCATCTCCAAACATGATCACGTTGAGGGTTAAGACTTTGACATACACATTCAGAAGGACATAGTACAGGCTCTAGGAGTCGGATTTCAAATCGCCAGTCTTCCAGAACTCATTTCGTGCGGTTATGCTCAAATATAGAAAAGAGAGCAAACAGACTTGAACTTTTCCATAATCCTTTCTTTAGACAGAATAGGAAGCTGCTGAAGCTTTGCCACTTTTTTCTTTTTCTTTTTTTCTAGATGGATCCGATTGGTGATAGGCTCTGGAGGCAAGAACATACCCACTGGAGGGGCCAGCAGGTTGGCACACAGTTACAGTTTTTCTTACATGTACATGTTTTAAAATCAGTTTTCTGTATGTCCTTATGGCACTAGAAGAAATGGTGCAGAGTAGAGAGTGTTGAAAGAACAGACAGTGGTGCGTTTTGGCGTTGCTTTTTTCTTACGTGGAGTTGATTTTTTTCATTAAGTGCATGCAGTGCTGCAGGATTTTCATGTAGAGACATGCATTCGTGTTTCCTGCTCTTTATGGTTTAGTATTGTAGCATCGTTGCTTGTAACCTTGAAATGGTTATGTTTGAGATCTCTGTTCTAGGGTGAATATTATTTTCAAATAAATACTTCTGAGGTTTTGTTATACTCTTTAATAGATTATTAACATGCATTCCTGTCCCTGCCCATCAGATGCCACGGCAAGCGTTCAATTCTATGCAGTCATGAGACAGTATGGAGAAGGGAGGGCTTCGGCATTCAGTTAATCAAAGAGAGACAGACTGCTGAACCATGACATGGTTGGAATCAGATCTTACGTTGTATATAGGGACCCACAGTCTAAATGGATGCATTCAGAGAGTAGGTGCCCAGTTGTCTCGAGGAATGGCTTGATGCTGACTCGCGCCTGATTGTTCATGGTGCTGGTCTGGGATAAAACACAGGGTCCTCAGAGGTTGCCTGTGTTGTCCTTATTGTGCGTGTGTATTTGGGAGTGTGTGTGCCCCTCTGCATTGATAATACCCAGCTTTTGCATCACTTTGGACGGGGCTGGATGAGATTATGCTGAGTGAAATAAGTCAGGCAGTGAAAGTCAATTATCATACGGTTTCACTTATTTGTGGAACATAAGGAATAGCATGGAGGACATTAGGAGAAGGAAGGGAAATTAAGGGGGAGAGTTCAGAGGGGGAGACCGACCACGACAGATTACGGACTCTGGGAAACAAACTGAGAGTTTTAGAGGGGAGGGTGCTGGGGGTTGGATGAGGCTGGTGATGGGTATTAAGGAGGGCACGGGTTGCATGGAGCATTGGTTGTTACACACAGACAATGAATCGTGGAACACTACATCGAAATTAATGATGTGCCCTGTGGTGACTAACATAACACAATGAAAAAAAAACTTACAATGTAAAAAAAATTCAGAAGCGGTTTGTGGATTCAAAGATTATGGTAACCTTGAAGTATTTGTACTTCTCTTCCTGGTTTATTTCACTTAGCCTAATGGCCTCAAGATTTATCCACTTACATGAAGGATCTCTGGTCGTCATACTCATAGAAACAGGAGGGATGGTGGTTGCCAGGGGCTGGGAGGAGAAGGAACTGAGGGAGGACTGTTCAGTGTGTTCTGTGTTTCAGTCAAACAAAATGAGTTCTGGCTATCTGTACGATGTTAGGCTTATAGTTGATGGTTTACTGTGCCATACACAGATGCTGAATCTACTGTCCACTTAGAGATTTGTTAAGAAGGTAAATCTCATGTATTGTGGGTTTTTTAATAACAAAAAATAAAAATAGGGGCACTTGGTGGCACAGTTGTTTAAACATCTGCCATCAGTTCAGATCATGATCTCAGGGACCTGGGATGGAGCCCCAGGTAGGGCTCTCTGCTCAGCGGGGAATCTGCTTCTCTTTCTCCCTTTGCCCCTCTCCCAGCTTGTCTCTCTCTCTCAAATGAATAAAATGTTAAAAAAAAAAAAAAAAGAGAACAGCCTTGCTGCCAGAGTAGGCAGACCTACACACCCAGGAAATTTAAGGCATGTATGTTATTGTTGGTGTGTCCCTCGTTTGCAAAGTGCAGTGGCTTCCAAACCCCCATTTCTGTTTTGACAACTAACATTTAATCATGAAGATGAATATGTTTGTGCACATGAAAATAATTTGATGATCTTGATGATAATCATATGTAATAAATTAGTTTAATTCACAAACAGTGACCTTTAAAGAAGACATGTAAATAAGTCGAACCCAAGTATAACAAATAAAGATACATAAGCCTAAGTGAGATCCAAAACCTTTGCTTTTTATGAACAAAGGGAATTGTCAACATCAGGAAAATGAGGCTGTGTTTTGTTTTGTTTAAAGATTTTTATTGATTGATTTGGCTGGTTGGTTGGTTGTTTGAGAGAGAAAGCTTGAGCATGAATGAGTAGGGGATGTGGAGAGGAGAAGCAGAGGGAAGAAGAGAGACCAGTAGACCCCCACTGAGCGGGGATCCCAGTGCCCAAAGCAGGGCTGGATCTTTTGACCCCAAGATCATGACCTGAGCCGAAATCAAGAGTCAGGAGCTCACCATCTGAACTACCCCAGTGTGCCAGGAAAATAAGGTTATAAGGAAATCTCCATAGAAGATCAGACTGGGAGAACTTGAAATGTAAGCAGTGTGTACGTATATTTTCAGATGACCACAACCCTGCACCATCAGTACACGGATGTATAACTCACGCCTGTACAAGTCCCTCAAAGTCAAGTCAGTACGTGTGGCTTGAGCCAAAGTTAACAAACACTATAGTATTGGATAAAATCATCAGGTCTTGAACTGTAGGAAAAAAAAAAATCCTTTTTAAAAAGATTTGGAATAGATACATTGCAGCATTTGCTACAAGCACTTTCTTCATCATTCATCATTCATTTCAAGGACTGACATCTTCATTGCCCATTCAGTTCTCATCACTTTTATGACCCTGAAAGTGTCCACGTTCTTTCTTCTTCCCATTCCCCTGGGGTCAGATAATACTCTAGTTATAACTGCTATTTTGGAAAACTGTAAGGATTTATGTAGTAAATTTCAGCCTTATTGGTAATACTAAATTTTCTTCTTTTAAAAAAAATCATCTAAACAAAGAAACATAATTATGTTTGTTATATTTGTACAGTGGTCACACTTGTTTTGTCATCATGCATATTGTTTCACTTTCCCACCTTTGAAATAAAAAAGGTAACATCCTGTGGAGAGATCGTCTTTCAATGTTAACTTGGTTAACAGTAGACGGTGTAAACTCAGGAGCTGGGCTTTTAATCCTCTGTCACTGTCTGTGTCAGTGATCAATTATTGTGTAACAACTCACCCCAGTACTTAAGAGTTTAGACCAGAAAAAAAAACAATTTTATCATCTCACAGTTTCTTTTTAGTGGATGAGGAATGTGGGAACAGCTTAGCCAGGTGGTTCAGGTTCAGGGGATCTCACAAGTGTGCTCTTAATGTGTTGACCGAGGCTGTGGTCACTCTGAGTCTTGTCTAGGTTGGAGAGTGTCCTCCTCCAAGCTAACTCATGGAGCCCTTAGCACAGGGCTGCTCAGACCACGGCAGCTGACTTCCCCAAGAGCAAGTGCTTCAAGGAGAGTAAGAGGTTCATAAAACAGAAGCAATAGCCTTTTACAATCTAATCTCGGGAGTGATTTTTGATCACTTGGGCCGTGTTTTCATTGTTGTTGTTAGAAAGAGGTCAGTAAACCCAACCCAGACTCACAGGGTGCAGTGATATAAGGATATGAACATTAGGAGGGGGGATCAATGAAGATTGTTTTAGGGGATTTCTCACCAGACTTAGCACATGTCCTGTTTCCTTGCTTGCCCCATGGGACTCAAAATACCAGTTTCACAGTAAATGAATTGATCTTTGTAAAATGTATAGTACCTAGTAAGCTCTCAGTCAAGGACAGCCATGACCATGACAATGATATGTGTTGCCTGAGTCTCTCCTATCTTTTTTTATTTTTTAAATTTTATTTATTTATTTGACAGACAGAGATCACAAGCAGGCAGAGAGGCAAGCAGAGAGAGAGAGAGGAAGAAGCAGGCTTCCCGCTGAGCAGAGAGCCAGATGCGGGAAAGCCAGATGCAGGGCTGTACCAGGACCCTGCGATCATGACCTGAGCTGAAGGCAGAGGCTTTAACCCACTGAGTCACCCAGGTGCCCCAAATCTCTCCTATCTTTAGTTCTCATTTCTCTGTCTAGCTCAGGCTTTCTCTGCTTCCATCAACTCTTCTTTTAGGCTACCAGATTATGTTTATTTAAATACAGCAATTGTTGTTCCCTTGCATAGTTTACACTCAGAATAGTTTCTCTCACCAAGCTTTATGCTGCCTTTCACTGCCCTTCCTAATCTGGGTGCATATTTCTCAGGTACCCAGACAGACTTGGTGTTCATTGGACAAGGATCAGCATTTCCTCCTGAATCATATTTTCTTTCCTCTTCCCGTCGTTTTTATTTTCTCCATGAAATCTGTAATGCAAGACTCCCTGACTAACACTGTTTTTTCCGACACTATGAAGGCAGTGTTGAACAAGGTAATGCTTTGTCCTTTGGGAACTTCTGATTTTGTGGCAAAGCAACAGAATGCAATGCAATGGGTTACATTCTTTCATTAGGTGATGGACATTGTTGCTGTAAAAATCTTGTGTTACTATATCATAAAGAATACATCCGGAAACACATAGTATTTAATATTAGATCTTCTGATGGAAAAGAGAAGATAACTAGATAAAAAGGTCTAAGAATTAATGGGTTGGGAGAAATAATTAAAAACAAGCTCAAGGCGCATGCAAATACTTTTCACTCATTGTTTCAGTTGGATAGGTTACAATTAACCATTGGGATTATAACTAACCCATAAAGTAGCAATACTCTTTCTGATTCTCCTCCATATCTCCCACTGCTAGATTCAAGCACAATGAAGGAACTTAATAAAATATGCAGTTGATTAGTTTAGTTCTAAGAAGAGAGTCTCCTTAACGTTGTGCTCATATTCCATATTACCTGATGGTTTTTCATGAGTGATTAAAACATTTATTAATATCAATACACTATAATTTTCACTACCTGATTATTTTGTGTTTGTATATGTAATAGTTTAGATATCTATAATAATTTTAAGAAAATATTATCATTTCCATTTGTTAATTTTAGACTATGGTACTCTACAAGAGTAGAGTGTGGTATATTACTGTGGTACTCTACAGGATATTTTATAAGTCTGAAACCATTTCCAAGAGGCAGTGCTGTGCATTTTCAATTTATTCTCGCTTGCCATTTTTATATAATGGGTCTGGAGTCAGACTGCCTGGGTTTAATTCAGAGGTAGATAGATAAATATATTTTATATTGAGGTATGTAACATATAACATTTTATTAGTATTAGGTGTATAATCTAATGTTTGAGATTATTGTATATGTTGTGAAATGATCATCACAATAAGTCTAGTTAACATCTACTGCCACACCTAATTACAGTGTTTTTTTTTTCCTTGTGACCAGAAATTTTAAGATCTCCCGTCTTAGCAACTTTCAAATATGTAATATGGTATATTACCTTTAGTCGTCATGCTATACACGCTATTCCCATGACTTGTGCATTCTATTACTACAAGTTTGTAACTTTCGAAAACTCCTGAGCCATTTTACCCATGTCACCTAATCCCCTGCCTCTAATAGCCACTAGTCTATTGTCTGTATCTGTAAACTTGGATTTTTGCTTTTGGGGTTAATTTTTGGCTGTGGTTGTTGTATTTGTTTTTTGTTTTTAGATTCCACATACAGGTGAGATGATACGGTATTTGTCTTTCTCGGTGGGACTTACTCCGTCTAACATAAGTCCCTCAGGGTCCATCCATGTTGTCACTAATGGCAAGATTTCATTAGTTTTTAATAGCTGAATAGCATTTCTTTGGGTGCATGCGTGTGCACATATGTGTATCATAGTTTCTTTAGTCACTCATCTATCAGTTGCCACTTAGGTTGTTTTCATACATTGGCTATTATAGACAATGCTGCAGAGAACATGAGGCTGTGTTATTCTTTTTTGATCTAGAATTTCCATTTTCTTTGGATAAAATACGCAGAAACAAATTAATGGGTCATATGGTAGTTCTATTTTTAATGTTTTGAGGAACCTCCATTCTGTTTTCCATAGTTTCTCCATGAGTTTGTTTCTGGCAACAGTGCATAAGGGTTTCTTTTTCTTCACATCCTAGCCAGCATTGATTACTTCTTGTCTTTTTAGTAATAGCCATTCTAATGGGTATAAAGTGAAATCTCATTGTGGTTTTGATTTGCATTTCTCTGATGATTAGTGATGGTGAACATCTTTTCATGTAACTGTTGGCCATCTGTGTGTCTATTCAGATGCTTTGCCCATTTCAAACTGAATTGTTTGTTTTTGGATATTGAGTCGTATGAGTTCTTTGTATATTTTGGATATTAACCCTTTCTCAGGTATAAGGTTTGTAAAAAAAAAGTTCCTTGCATTTGGTAGATTGCCTTTTCATTTTGTTAATGATTTCCTTTGCTGGGCAGAAGCTTTTTAGTCTGATTTTTTCTCAGTTTATTTTTACTTCCATTGCCTTTGCATAAATATCTCAAGATAAGTTATTTAACTTCTCAGTCTCAATATTTTCATTTCTAGAATGGAAATAAAATGAAAACTTTATGAAGTTTTGATAATGAAGTGATTTAATGCACTTGGCACAGGGAAGGTGTCTCCAGCTTATAATGTATGATTTAATGAGCACTTGTGTGTTCATGGAATTCTGCTTAATATCTATTCTTTTTTATCTCAGGGTGATGCTAAATTCATTCATTCATTCATTCATTCATTTATTCATTCATCTATTCATGCATAAGATATCCACCACATGCTGGGCTCTTGTTGGGTACTAAGGAAGGAAAGATGAGTGATAAACATTCCCTGTCCAGTAAGTTACTAGCGGGCTACAGTGTAGGACAGATATCTGGGCTGTCAAGTGAAACAGAGTTTGGCAGATGTTGAAATGGAACCATGGTGGTGATATAACAGAAAATTTGATCAACTTTGTTTCAAGAATAAGGCAAAGGGTGCTTCCTGGAGTAAAAACAGATTTGACCTGAGTCTCAAACAGTAGGAATTTACCATGAGAACATAGAAGGAAATCCATTCCAGAAAGAGGAAAAATGTACAAAGAATAACTAGGTAGCATGCTTATTGTAAAAACTGGAAATTTTGGGGGGCACTTGGGTGGCTCAGTCATTAAGCATCTATCTGCCTTCAGATCAGTTCATGATTCCAGGGTCCTGGGATGAAGCCCCACATCAGGCTGCCTGCTGGGTGGGAAGCCTGCTTCTTCCTCTCCCACTCCCCCTGCTTGTGCTCTCTCTTTCTCTCACTGTCTCTCTCTGTGAAATAAATAAATAAAATCTTAAAAAAAAAAAGAAAAATTTTGGTATTGATGAATTTTGAACAGGCATTATCTCTTATTTTAGAAATTATGTGCATGTTATCTCCTCATTATTGTAGAAAGGTGTGTGTTATAAACTGTGGAAGCATTAAAACAGTTTGTCTCCTCAGTCATATTTTTTTCATCTTTTCATTGGAGTTCTTAATATCTTGAAGACAACAGCCATATTCAACACAGGTTAAATATATTTAAGAATGAAACTGTGGATGAATTTCTATGACAGTGTTTTTCTTTTTGCATTTGTGACATGCATTTTGGCAGGATAGGGGTTAGGTGGTGTCTGGGAGGGACAAGACATGGAATGAAGTGAACAAGTGATTAACTAAATAAATAGCAGAATTCTGGGGAGAAAAAACTATCACAAAAATAGTGTCATTTACTCTTGGAAGAGGGACAGAGGGAAATGACCTGCTCTGTTCTGAAGATGAGCTATAAACTCTGCTTCAGTCATCTAGGACCAGATATATTTACTACTGTGGAAATAAGTACAAAATAACACTTACCCTTTAAAAAATATACATAGGGCAGAATTCAAATGACTGAAAAGAAAGATGTCATGTTTAAATTGCTAAAAACAGCTGATACAAGAAATTATTGTCTTTTGGAATGGAGACTAGTATCTTTGCTGGGCTGATTTCAAAAAACCTACATTTTTATCATACTCACATAAAATATATTTTCTTGCCAATGTCGATGTAGTTGTCTCCTTTGTCTGTACCCCCCAAAAGAAGCAAAGGATCTTCTGCATTTCAGAGATAACTCTTCATCTCTCTACAGTTTCATCAGCTAGCTCAGAAAAGGGACATTAAGTACATTTAAAACTAGCATAAATGCTTTATGGCTTATGAACTAGGACAATATAAATAGGCCTTCCTTGGATAGCTGAAATAAAATTGAATTCTTAGTATATCCTTGTAATACAAATGAAAGCCATTTATGTTCTTTCAAACTAATTTAACTTTAAGCATGGTGGAGTTGGTAGGTAATTATATATAACTAAATTTTAGCCCCATTTATATATCAAATTACTGAAACATCAAAACATCACTCGTTAAATGAACTGATAAACATGACTGAGTTTGCATCTTTCTCTTTCTTGATCCCAATGATTCCATCTTATTTTCATGGATTTAGAAAACACAATTTTATTTTAAACTAATCTTATAAAAATATTTCCACACCATATTCTTAAAATATTGGATACAGGTGCTGCCTGAGCATACACCTAAAAGTACTGAATTGATGCTCAAAATATTATTAATATAATCATTTCTAAGATACATTTTAGATAATGTCACTTTAGGAATACTAATTTTGGTTAACTCCAAAAAAATGCATAAAAAGACTTCCACAACATTGGTTGGGATCTCATAATTCACTTTGTAAAATGTTGTTTTGCAGAAATAAAAATAAACATCTAGATGTGTCCATTTGTCATTGGTTTCTCTGAACCTGATTGCTTCGTATCCATATTATGAGGCAAAAAGAAACTTTGTACCTATAAGTGAGCCTAAAAAGAAAAAAAGAATTAAGTCAACCACTAATTGAATTATGAACAGTCTGGAGCTGTCTAATACATTATAATCACTGTCTGGGCACGGTCTTTATGTCTCTATCCCTTGGTCTCAGTGTTCCTCCAGATAAAACCTGAACCAGCCTTACACAGTAGGGCCATGTGAAGGTCAATCTTTGGGTCTCTGATCCAGATTTTCTTGCTATATGCTTCTGCTCAATTTTCTTTGGGTAGTTTCTTTTATTTTTTTTTACAGCTAGATTAAGATATTTGATTTTATGATTTATTTTCTTCATCTAACCTGCAATAAAATGACAGGACCTTCATCTTCTCCCCATTTTCATTCATTTGAAAATCAAATTTAAGTCCTGATTGTAATCGATAAGTAGCTGAGAGTGCTTAGAAATCCAACTCTAGGGGTGCCTGGGTGGTTTAGTCGGTCAAGTGTCTGCGTTTGGCTCAGGTCATGACCCCAGGGTCCTGGGATGGAGCCCTGCACTGGGCTCTCTGCTTGGCTGGAAGCCCGCTTCTTCCTCTCCCACTCCCCCTGCTTGTGTTCCCTCTCTCTCTGTCAAACAAATAAACAAAATCTTAAAAAAAAAAGAAGTAGAACTCTATGAATGTACATAATAGAAATGTTGCTCAAGCTTTAGAAAGAGAAATAAAAAGAATAAGATTTCTGTGGTTGATAAAAGACAGTAACCACTTATGTCAGATTCCATGTGGAAATTCCAGACACATTTGAACTACTTTATTAATTCCTATTTTCTAATTAGCTAAATTTATATTCTTCAGGCTGAGAATTTTAGTTGTGTTTAAAATAATCGTATTTATTTCACTTTTTGATGCTTTTATCGATAGTATTTTTATTTCAGTTTCTGACTTCTCATTTGTAGCATATAGAAACACAATTTATTTTTGTATATTGCCCTTTTGTTCTGCAAACTTGCTAAACTTACTAATTGTAGTCGCTGTTTTGTAGATCCCATAGAGTTTTATTCATAAGACAGTCCTGTCATCTGTGGGTAAATAGGAAGTAGGAAGCTTTGCTTCCTGCTTTCCCAATATGGGACATTTCCTTTTCTCACCTATTATGCTGTATAGAACCTCCAGACTGGTGTTGAATAGAATAGTTGAGAGCGAACATCCTTGTTTCTTCCAATTTTATGTGGGGCGGGGGGGAAGTCTTTTGCCATTAATTGCATTAACTGTAGGTATGTTGCAGATGCTATGTTTCAAGTTAAGGAAATCTCCCTGTATAGTTACTGAAAGTTTTTATCAGGGATGAATGTCAGATTTTAGCTAGTACAATTTTTGCATCTGTTGATATGAGCATATGGGTTTTCCTTTCAGTTTGTTAAATGGGATTAATAACAGTTTACTTTTCAAATGTTAGATCACACTTACTTCTAGTTAAGAATTTTTACATCCATGTTATTGAGGGATAATAGTCTCTAGTTTTCCTTTGTCTTAATACTTTCATGAATTCATAGTATTAGACTAAGGCTGGTCTCATAGAATTAGTTGGAAGGTGTTCTCTTAATATTTTGTAGGAGTATAAGTAGAATTACATCCTGCTTAAATGTTTCAGAGAACTAACTAATGTAAAGTCATTATTTTTCTAGTGTTTTCTTTTAGGGAAACCTTTTGAAAGGCATTTCCATGAGCATATAATTCTAGTTAACAGGGTTTTATTTTCCTTTCTGTACTTCAAAATTTTATCTGTATTTCCTTGTGTGTGCTTTTTTCCCCTTTCTTCTTCTTTTTTTATTTGTGTATAGTTGACACACAGTGTTACATTAGCCTCTGGGGTATAACGTAGTGGTTTGACAAGTTTATACATTATGCTATGCTCACCACAAGTGTAGCTACCATCTGTCCCATTACATCACTCCTAGAGTATCATTGTCTGAATCCCTTATGCTGTTATCTGATAAGGAATCTGTTATTTTCTTTCCCTCTAGCTTCTCTTAAGATTTTTCATAATTGTTACTCTGTGTTACTATTTGTTACTTTGTTGCCCCCAAATCAAAGTACCCCAAAATCTACTGGCTTAAGACAATAAACGCCTATTACTTTATGGTTTGTGTGGGCCAGCAAATCAGTCATAGCTTAGATAGTAAATGTGGTTCACGTCTTTCATGAGTTTGTAGTCAAGCTCTCAGCTGTGATTGGGTTTCACCTAAACACTAGACTGGAGCAGAATCTTTCTCCACGTTGGCTCACATCATTATGGTTAGACCTCAGTATATCTACTTCTGCAATCACTCACGGGAACCTCCCCATAAGGCTGCCTATGACACGTCATCGGTTTTCTTCACAGAGAGCCACTGAAGAGCAGAAAGGGGACAGTACCATATTTAAAGAATTGATACACAAAAACATAGCAAATCTTATGAAAATTATAACTAGATTCAAGAAAGCTGAGGAAATCCCAGGAGCAGGAAAGAAACATGAAAAAGAAAAAACAACCTTATATTAGATCACATCATTATCAAGTTGTTTATAACAGCTTAGGTGTTTGATATATATAAATATATATTTATAAAACCATATATTTATAGGGGTGCCTGGGTGACTCAGTGGGTTAAAGCCTCTGCCTTTGGCTCAGGTCACGATCCCAGAGTCCTGGGATCAAGCCCCACATCGGGCTCTCTGCTCGGCGGGGAGCCTGCTTCCTCCTCTCTCTCTCTGCCTGCCTCTCTGTCTACTTGTGATCTCTCTTTCTCTGTCAAATAAACAAATAAAATCTTTAAAAAAACCCATATATTTATATATGCACACATTAATATATTTTGCTGCTTGAAGTTTGTCTACTATTCATTAATATTCTGGTCATTTTTCCTATTTACTCTTTCTCTCATTGTTTTATTTTGGATCATTTCTATGGTTTTATTTTTAAGTTTATTCATCTGTTTTTTTTATCCAGCATCTTACCTGCCACTTAATTTCATCTGATGTGTTTGCTATTTGAGATACTCTTATTTTATCTCCATAAGTTTGAATTGCCCCTTCTTAGTATATTTTGTGTACCTAGTTAACATTTTAAATCTTTATTCTCCTGAGATACAGATTAATAGCTTCTAATATTGTCCATGTCATTTCTGGTTCAGTTTGATCAATTGTTTTTTCTTTTTACTATGAGCTTTGATTGGATGCCAGGCATGGTGAATTCTACCCTTTTGGGTGCTGGATATTTTTGTAGCCTTAAAAATACTTTTGGGGGTGCCTGGGTGGCTCAGTGGGTTAAGCTTCTGCCTTCAGCTCAGATCATGATCTCAAGGTCCTGGGATCGAGCCCCGCATTGGGCTTTACTCATCAGGGAGCCTGCTTTCCTTCCTCTTTCTCTGCCTGCCTCTCTGCCTACTTGTGATCTCTCTCTCTCTCTCTCTGTGTGTGTGTGTGTGTGTGTGTGTGTGTGTGCGTGTGTGTGTGAAATAAATAAACAAAACCTTTAAAAAAGAGTTAAAAATATTTTTGAACTTTATTCTGGCATGTGGTGAAGTTACTTAGAAACAGTGTGATATTCTGGGGTCTCATATTTAAGCTATGTTGTGTGAGACCAGAGCAGTGTTGTCTATGATTATTTTTTTCTTTACTACTTAGAATCATTTTGAGTTCTAGAAAGTCCTATAAACTATGGGGATTTTCAGTCTAGCTGATAGGAGCTATGTGCACTGGGTATATACGCTGTCTGAGTTATATGCACTCTTGCTTCTAAGTCTTTGGGGTAGTTCTTTCCCCCTCTTTGAGTAGCTGACTCACATACATGCACTGCTTAATATCCAGATGAATACATGAGGCTTTCTCTACTCCACTTGGCAAACTTCAGTTGCCTTGACTGTTCTGGCCTCAGTCTCCTCAAGTCAGATAGATCACTGGGCTCTGGCTGGGTTCCAGCTCTCTGAACAAAGATCTATGTAAACTTCAGATAGAGAGCTGGGGCAATGATAAGGTTTACCTTAGTCTTCCATCCCACCTATATTTATCTGTCTCAGATCATTATCTTTAATGCCCTCCTTTTCAATGTATAGAGGACCATTGTTTCATCCATTTTGTCTGTGTTTTTCAGTGTTCCTGACAAGAGGGTAAATCTGGTCCCTTACTCATCTTGGCTAGTGGAAGTTCTGGGCCCCAATTTTAAAGTAGCTGATGCATATCTACATGCTGTAATGGAAATGTGACAGTGACCACTAAAAACTCATCATTTCCAACCACCAGCTTCCCCTCATTTTTCTTATTTTTATTTATGACACTATGATTCAACCTATAGCCTCAATATCTTTGTTTCTATCAATTGGCTGTTGTGGTCTGATAAATTTAAATTTTTATAAGCACTTGGTTCATCTTATTCTCATTTGTACTGTTCTCACTCGTATTCAGTTTTCTTTCTGTTTTACCCAGGCCTTCTGTAATCTTTTAACTCTCAGACCTAAAACTCTTACATAGCTTTCATTGAATGTAGAATAAAATATAAAGCTTCAAGTGAGCTTTAAAGCCCTCACTATCGAGTCCCTTCATAGGGCTGCACATTTATGTCATGCTGTTCTGTCTGCAAATTACTTGTCATGTTTTCCTTTTTTCAGCTACTTGAAGGCTTTTCCCATGTCAGATCTCATACATATGCTATCCTCTCTGCTTGACGAGCTTTTTTCCTACCTCTTTGTGAGGTTAGCTCTTTTGTTTCCTTTGGGACACAGTTTGTGAGCCATTTTCTGAAAGAGACTTTCAATGGCCACTGAACCCCAAATAAGCCTCTCTTCTAGAGTATTCTCCCTCTTAATCTTGTTGGTTCTAGGGATAACTGTTAACTATTAATTCTATTAAAATAGAATTTAATTTATATTTCCGAGTGTTTAACTGTTTTTCTCTACCATAAACGACATAGCATAAAAAGTTGTCTTTTCCCCTTGTTGTGGCTGGCACGAGCATAGGAACACCAGGAATAGTTAAATGAGCAAATGAATGAGTGTGCTGTTCTCCATGACTTTATTGTTTGCTTCCGTTCTGACCTCAATTTTGCTTTCCGGTTAATTTTTCAAAACATACTCCAGGTTACTTTTTGGTCTAAATAATATCAAATTTCTCTTTTCTCTAAATTGAAAAAAAAATATTTAAACTCTATCTCATTAACATATACTTAGTTAACAATTATATATAATTATTATATAGCAATTATATATAATAACAATTATATATAAAAATGTAACATGTACTTAGTTAATAATTAAGTACATTAACATATACTTAATGAACATATGATTAGTTCCAGAGGTGCAATTTAGTGACTCATCAGCTGCATGTAACACACAGTGCTCATTACTTCAAGTGTCCTCCTTAATGCCCATCACCCAGCCCCATCCCCCCACCCAGCAACCTTTAGTTTCTTTCCTGTAGTTAAGAGCTTATGGCTTGTCTCCCTCTCTGTTTTCATCTTATTTTTCCTTCCCTTCCCCTATGTTCATCTGTTTTGTTTCTTGAATTCCCCCTATGAGTGAAATCATACAGTATTTGTCTTTCTCAGACTGTCTTATTTTGCTTAGCATAATACCATCTAGGATCAAAGTTCTCTAATTTATTACTAAATTTAAACGACACCTAAGGCTTCTAACATAGATTTATCAATTTATTTCTACTTTATGCTCTGACAAACTATGTTTTCTCACTTTATGTCTTTGACAAAGTTACTCTCTTTGTGTAAAGTAAAAACAAATTAAAGGGGCACCTGGGTGGCTCAGTGGGTTAAAGCCTCTGCCTTTGGCTCAGGTCATGATTCCAGGGTCCTGGGATCAAGCCCCACATCCGGCTGTCTGCTCAGCAGGGAGCCTGCTTCCCTCTCTCTCTCTGCCTGCCTCTTTGCCTGCTTGTAATCTTGTCTGTCAAATAAATAAATAAAATCTTAAAAACAACAACAACAACAAACTAAAAAGCAAAACAAAACAAACAAAAAAACCCTTTTACCCTGTACCTCTCCCTATTCTTCTTTCCAAGCCCCACTGCTCTCTGTGAAACTGTCTCTCCATTAACTCCATGTAAAAGTCATCACAGCAACTTCTAAATCCCCAAGTCTCATTCCCAGATAACTGGGTAATATACTCATTTGTGATACTGCTTAATATTTATCCTAAGCTTTATACACCTTACAAAGAGTATGGAACTGTCCTAGTCTCTTTAGTGTTTACATCTAGAATTGGACAAATTTTTTTTATTTATAATAAATAATTTTTTATAATATTTTATTTAATATTATTTTATTTATTTTATGATTTTATTTATTTATTTGACAGACAAGATTACCAGCAGGCAGAGAAAGAGGAAGGGAAGCAGGCTGCCCGATGCTGGGCTCTATCCCAGGACCCTGGGATCATGACCCAAGCCGAAGGCAGAGGCTTTAAACCACTGAGCCACCCAGGCACCCTGACAATTTTTTTTACTAAGATAATTATCACCATTTCATGTGCAACTGTGAGTACAGACTGAAGTGTATACTTGAGGGGTGCATGGGTGGCTCAGTTGGTTAAAAGTCTGCCTTCAGCTCAGGTCATGATCCCAGGATCATGCGATGGAGCCCTGCATTGGGCTCCCTGCTCAGCGAAGAGCCTGCTTCTCCTTATCCTTTTGCCCCTCCCCCTGCTTGTGCTCCTGCTGTCTGTCACATAAACAAAATTAAAAAAAAAATAAAGTGTATATTTTAGAAAATATATGTAATATTTTATACTGACACCTATAATTTAAAATATGTCTGATGGTGTGTGTTTTGCAGTATAAACTATAATCCAGGTATGGCAAGCATTTTCAATTAAGAACACACATTCCAAAAGAGGTCAAGTGTTCATTCTAATCAGGAGGTCCAGTTTCAACACTGCTAATTAGTATTCTGAATATTGGATTTTTTTTTCTTTTTGCATAAGACAATAGTTGAATGTTTCCTGGCATTAGGAATATCAAAAGAGACTCTTTGTAAAATCCAGTGTAATAAAGTTAGTGGGTTTGTGTCAAATATTCTAAGAGTTTTATGCCTCAATCTGTATGAACTAAGTATGTGAATCCTGCCAAGTGTGGAGTCTGAACCACTAGGCTTTAGGAATGATAGCCAAGTCCTGGCTTTGTGTTTAGTCATGGAGTGATATTTTAGGTTGTCTCTTGCTGAAGAAAGGGTAACAGTTCTGCCCCAGGAATGCTGTTTATTATCTTGAAGATATGTTTATACTCATTAAAATTTCCAATTTTTTTTCTAACTTGATGATTAAGATAAAGTAGTTCATAAAGATTTAGTGGTTGTTTTATGAGGCTGATTTTACCTGAAAATGATAAAATTCATGATAAGGAAGACAAAAATACTTTCTTTAAATATGATTAAGTTTACTATTAATGAAGAAGGATTCTTTATGATGTGAAGTATATATAATCCGATGCTAAGAAAACTGTCCAAATAAGCATCATTTTATGAGAAAATCTATTAAGGAATTTTTCTTTCCTTCTTTCTTTTTTTAAATTTTACTTATTTGACAGAGAGAGAGGGGGAGCAGCAGGCAGAGGAATAGGAAGAAGTAGGCGACCCACTGAGCAGGGAGCCCGATGCAGGGCTTGAACCCAGGACACTGGGATCATGACCCGGACCGAAGGTAGACCCTTAACTGATTGAGCCACTTGGGTGTCACTAAAGGAATTTGTTTCTTACTGTACAAGATTAAATATAACTCATATTTTCACTTTTCGGACATTTTAGAAGAATGTTTTCTGATGTCTTCTGGCCACTTCCATAATGTGGCCAAACTTTTTTTAGAAGTTATGTCTCTTTCTCTTATGCTGCAGAACCTCCCTTTTGTAACAAGGCTCTGGCTCATTACTAGCTACTTGCTGATGCTGTGCTCAATCTTCCCCACCTTTTTATCCCTGTTGACTTACTCTTCGTTATCGGTTTTGTGAATCACTGAGAGTCTTCAGTTCTCCTTTTTATTCCACTTCCAATTAGTTGTCTTAGCCTACAGTGACTTTCTGTCTTTTGCCTCACTGTGGCACATTTTTTTTTCAATTATCATGCCTTTTTTTCCTAAATTTATTTACTTCAATTATTTATTTATTTATTTATAAATTTTATTTTTTCCCGCATTCCAAGATTCATTGTTTATCATGTCTTGTCTGAAATTTCTGTTTTCAGTGGTTTAAGATATGTCTTACACTCATGATTTAACTGGAATTCCCTCAGTTCTGTTGTTACTCACACTGTGTCCTGCATTGCATCTTAGGTCTAAAAATATTCCAGAGGTAATTCTTTGTTGATTATGATAACAAGGTATTACTATAAAAAGAACCATTTAAAGACTTCCTATGCCAGTAATTTGTATACCGGGTTTTTGTCTATAGATGCTCTATTTTTATAAAAAATCATTTGTAGTTTTTTTTTCTTTTTAAAATTTTATTTATTTATTTGACAAAGAGAGATCACAAGTAGATGGAGAGGCAGGCAGAGAGAGAGAGAGAGAGGGAAGCAGGCTCCCTGCTGAGCAGAGAGCCCGATGCGAGACTCCATCTCAGGACCCTGAGATCATGACCTAAGCCGAAGGCAGCGGCTTAACCCACTGAGCCACCCAGGCTCCCTGTAGTTTGTTTGTTTGTTTGTTTGTTTTTTCTAATTTACATTCCTTTCCATCATTGTCACATTTCAGTTTTGCAAAACTATCCAAAAATGATTTGAGAAGTTATACTATCTTTCATTGGAATTGATTTTGTGATAGAAAATCATATCCAGAGCAAGGTGGCCCTGGGCTAATAATGAAGAGTTTTGCCTATTTTCCAGAATTAATACTTTGTAAACAAATATAAATTTCAGGAAAAAGCCACATCACACAGAAAATAAAATTTAAAATAAGTTGGTGCAATATAAGTAGGGAATAAAGTAAATGGAGAGACAAATGCCCTCTCATACTTTTTAAACATATTCTTAAACTGTTAGTTAATTCAAAAATATTAGTAAGTATATACTATGTGCCAGACACTGTTCTTAGTGACTGGGATAAATCATCAACAGGAATCCTTGCGTCAGATTTATATTTGGGTCAAGGACAGATAGCAGACAATTGTGGGTTATATTTACTACTTTTTTTCAGAGAGAGAGGAGTGTGTGAGCTGGGGGGAAGGGCAGAGGAAGAGGGGAAGAGGGAGAGAGAGAATCTGCAGAAAGATCCATGCCCAGCACAGAGCCCAACACTGGGTTCCATCTCACGACCCTGAGATCATGACTTGAATTGAAATCAAAAGTCAGAACTTAACTGACTGAGCCACCAAGGTGCCCCTGCATATACTATTAAGGAGTGACAATCACCTAGACTTAGGTTCAAGGTAAGTCTACCAACTGGCAGTAGAAAGTGGTAGGAACAGCAGTGTTGAGTGAGAGGCTACTTTAGAGAAGGAGGTTATGGAAGGCTTCCCTGGGAAGCAGTGCTTGAGTTTATGCATGAATGAAATCGGGGAGAAGCGTACAAGGATTAGAAGAAATAGCCTTCCTTGAGGCATAGGGAAGAGTAAGAGCAGAGTTCTGTGGAGGACCTGAGTTTGGACATTTCCTCTCTGAACAAACCCAAGAAGGCAGGTATGGCTAGAACTGATAACTGTGTAAAGCTTTCGAACATAGAAAGGAAAAAGGATTATTTTCTGGATGGGATTGGAAGCCAATGGATAATTTTAAGCAGGAGAATGACAAATGACTGGTTTTGAGGCCTCATTTCTCTTTTGCTTTCTGTCCACTTTGGGCTGTGCTCACTTCTTCCTGAGTGCAGGATCAGCAGAAGGAGAGTTAAATGGCTTTAAGCAGGCTGGACTCTTGCCTGTCACTCATGGTGGGCTCATACGTGTTATCTGACAGTCTAGATAATTGACTGGTTGCAAGAAACTAACTAGCACAGTTCCCATTTTGTTCAGATATATTAATTGATTTATTAATATCTCTCTGGAATTAGAGAATAGCTTAAATTGAGATGTTGGGGTAATGAGTAGATTTTTTTTTAGTAGTTTACCATATAGTTTTTTATTATTATTATTATATTATGTTAGTCACCATACAGTACATCATTAGTTTTCGATGTAGTGTTCCGTGATTCATTGTTTGTGTATAACACCCAGTGCTCCATGCAATATGTGCCCTCCTTAATACCCATCACCAGGCCCAACCATCCCCCCACCACCCTCCTCTCTAAAATGCTCAGTTTGTTTACTGGAGTCCATAATCACTCATGGTTCTTCTCCCCCTCTGATTTCCCCTTGCTTCATTTTCCCCTTCCTTCTCCTAATGTCCTCCATGTTATTCCTTATGTTCCTCAAGTGAGTGAAAGCATATGATAATTGACTTTATCTGCTTGACTTATTTCACTCAGCATAATCTCCTCCAGTTCCATCCATGTTGATGCAAATATTGGGTATTCATCCTTTCTGATGACTGAGTAATATTCCATTATATATATGGACCACATCTTCTTTACCCATTCATCTGTTGAAGGGCGTCTCAGCTCCTTCCACAGTTTGGGAATTGTGGATAGTGCATGTGGCCTTTCTTTTTACTTCATCTGTATCTTTGGGGTAAATACGCAGCAGTGCAATTGCTCTATTTTTAACTTTTTGAGGAACCTCCACATTGTTTTCCAAAGTGACTATACCAACTTGCCTTCCCACCTACAGTGTAAGTGGGTTCCCCTTTCTCCAACATTTGTTGTTTCTTGTCTTGTTGAATTGCCATTCTAACTGGTGTAAGGTGGTATCTCAGTATGGTTTTGATTTGAATTTTCCTGATGGCTGGCTAATGATCCAGTGGTAAAAAGACAGTCTCTTCAATAAATGGTGTTGGGAATACTGGACAGCTATATCTAGAAGAATGAAACTCGAATATTCTCTTAAATTATATCCAAAGATAAACTCAAAATGGATGAAAGACCTCAATGTGAGACAGGAATCCATCCAAATCCTAGAATAGAACATAGGCAGTAATCTTTTTGACATCAGCCACAGCAACTGCTTTCAAAACACATCTCCAAAGGCAAGGGAAACAAAACAAAAATGAACTTTTAGGACTTTATTAAGATAAAAAACTTCTGCACAGTCAACAAAACAAAGAGACAGCCCACGGAATGGGAGAAGATATTTGCAAATGACACCACAGATAAAGGGCTGGTATTCAAAATCTATAAAGAACTTCTCAAATTCAACACCCCCAAAACAAATAAGTCAAAAAACGGGCAGAAGACATGAACAGACACCTTTCCAAAGAAGACATACAAATGGCTAACATGAAAAGATGAGTAGATTTTCTTTGCTTAATAGAAAAGTAAGAAATCAGTTCTGAGTGCTGGGTTTTAAAGCTGCCTAAACACTTGGGACAAATACCCATGATGACAGAGGACAGAGAGCCAAAGTTATCTCTTCTGTTCTCTGATTAACAGGATCCTTCTTGGGCTAGTCAAGGATTCACAAAGGCACTCAGGACCCAGGAGATATTGCTTTTGCTTGGACCCACTTCATAAGAAGCTATTTCATTTTCAGTCCTTTGTGGATCATCATATGCTATATAAAGTAAATATCTTTTTTGGAGCCTATTATTTCTATTGTATGTTGCCTTACTGATGGCCACCTTGTCTTAGGTGGACTCAGTACATTATCTCTGTTTTCCTGACAGGTACTTCTTGAGAATTCACTGGGTGTGCAGTTCAGTAAGATTAAGTAGTCTTCTCTGTATTACAGCCTATCCTTGGGTGGTTTGTTTTATGATTGGAATGAAATGATGTTACAGGTGATTATGGAGAGTCATATGTTCTAAGGTGCAGAAACTCAGAGGCTTATTTTAGGGGCTGAAAAGGTGGGAATGAACTTTGTATCACATGACCTCAGAAATTTGGAATCACTCAGTGTTTTTAAAAAAACCTGCCATCATAGTTTATCCTGTGTTAAAACACATAGATCTGGGATCTGTTGCTGGGGCTGGTCCTCTTCACCAACACGTTTACATCTATAACCTGAACAGTAGGTACTTCATTCTCTAGACATCCCTGCATCCATAAAAACTCACCAACTCTTTGTCCTGTTCCTGTGGAAATGGTTCTTCTAATAAGGCAAGAAAGTCAGCACACCTAGTGTGTTGACTATCTCTTGATATAGACTTCCTTAAACTTCTTAATGAAGTCAACAAGTGTAAATATAGCCATAGAGGCCAACTAAGTCAGAATGATTGTTACTTTTATTAATTTAGCATAAATGTAGAAATGTAGTGCTTTTTCAAAACCTCTTAGGCATTCTTCATAAGCTTCTTTTCCTTCCATGTAATTCTCAACATCTGCTAAGGTGTGTTAAGTGGACATCTTAGTGTGGACAAGGAGGATAGAAATACTGTTTGAAAATACCAATGTCTGCATTTGACCTTGAGAATAGGCTGTAGGACTGACATGCGTGGAAGAATAAAGAATAATAAGGAGGTGATTGCAGTAAGGCTAATGAACTTCTCTCACATCCAGATGGTGACAGGGAATGTCATCTAAGAGATGGTCAGATTCTAGATATATTTTATAAAAAAGCTTGACCATAGGGTTTGTTTCTTCCATAAAAATGACATGAGAGAAGGAAGAAGGTGAGGTATCCATCCATGGTTTTTGTTGTTTGGAAAAAGAATGGAGGCAATTGGTGGAGAAGCTGGAGGTACTTTAAAATTCTGTGGTGATGTTGAGTTGGCACTTGTATATATGAGTTCAGAGCTCATCAGAAAGATCTGTGCTAGAGTTAGACATTTTTTAATTCATTTATTTTTAAATATTTTATTTGTTTATTTGACAGAGAGAGAGATAACAAGTAGGAAGAGAGGCAGGCAGAGAGAGGGGGAAGCAGGCTCCCTGCTGAGCAGAGAGCCCGATGCAGGCTCAATCCCAGGACCCTGGGATCATGACCTGAGCTGAATGCAGAGGCTTAAACCCACTGAGCCACCCAGGTGCCCCTAGACATTTTTAATAGTTATCTAAATTCCATAGATTATATTTTAAAGACTGAATGAGAAAATTAAGGGTATAAGCTTAACTAGTGTACTAAGAAGTAAGTTTTGGGACACTCCAATGTTAAGAGGTCCATTAGATTCGAAATAGAGTACACATGAACTAGGTAACTCTACCTTAATCATTTTCTCCAAAATGAACCAAAGAAGAGATAGATTTTTCAATGCATATACAATGGGACTATAAATGGATGCATTTTTTTACATTAACATTCTATAATTAGGTTTAAGATGAATTTCTACAGAGCAAGAGTTATGTTCTTCTGAAGTTATTTTAATGATTTATAATGTTTTCAAAATATTTTTATCAACCTTAATTTATAATAATGAGAAGTTTCTATTTTTAGGAAATAATTTTTATATTTTCAAGATGATATCTGGAGATAGGGCAATTAGTTAATTTCTAAACTTCCCATTTAAATGCTATCAAAAGTTGGAAATGTGTTTTACAGCTTTTATTATGTTATTATCAGCTCTTTTCAGGTGTTGTATAAATATTCCATTATTTTTATTAAGACTTTGCACGAGCATTTCCTTCAATTATCTAATTAAAGTTACAGAAAAATAATGCAGGCTTCATGCTGGGACATACACTCTAACTGTAAGATTTCTTATCTTCTGCAACTCTATTACCTTAGGAAAATGTTATGTCCTGAAACAATATGTTTCGATATGATTGACTTGGATCCTATTTTAGATTTACTCAAACTTAATAAAAGTACACTTTTGCAGATTGAAGTTTGTTCTTAGTCAAGAATGATGGAGGGAATTAAGGCACCCAGGTCTGTATGTCTCTGCATGTGCTTCTGTATAGGGACATGTGTAGGTCTCATGGGTGTCTATGTGTGTGGTATGTATTTGTCCAAGAGCACAGTTTTAGTGTTTATTGTTTTTAATGTTACTCTTCATAAAATAGACATTAGTACCTATAAATAATGCATATAGTCTATACTGATCATCTTTGATAAGCCAAGCATCCAAGAAGGTAACAATTTTACCACAAAAGGCACCATGCTATCTCCCAAATTGCTCGTTTACCTCTTGCAATATTTAAAAACTGTGTTGATTCTTTTCTCTAAATTTGCAGATAAAGTTCCCTCACATGAACTCTTCCTTTAAAGAGCTCAATGAAGCAAAAACGTGCCAAATATTATTATGATGTTGTGTGAAAAGTGAGGCAGTCCCATCCACTGAAGGGACTGATGAACTTTATCACGGGTAACAGGGGGAGGGTTTCCATATGGTAGCAACAGTTGCTGTATTTCTGGAAGGATGTTCAGGACTCAAATGTCTGCTGTCCCATCCCTTTTTTCTTACTTAACATCTTCTCATCAGCTCTTATCATTTCTTGGAGATGCCTTCTTTGACTCCTTTGGTTCATCATGTTCTTTTGTTATACGTTCACTTCCTGACGATGGTGTTCCTTTTCTTAATTTACAATAATACATTCACTACTGAGATTGTGTACCTGCCCCTTCCCTGAATCCCCTTCCCTATCTGAAGGCCCATGAAAGGAAGCATTGGAATGTGTCAGTCTGTTCACCTCGGTAACCCATGGGGGTAAGCTCAGTGGTTAGAGCAGCTGACTACATGTTGGTATCCCAGCCACTAACAGAGTCCATGGTCTGACCCGTAGGAGGAGGTCATTAATTACTTACTGGGTGAAGAATTAAGACATTAAAAAAATGAGTTGAACTTTTGGGTGTCTTGGCAAAATCTAAGTATATTCCTCTTAGACCTTTATATAAGTGATTGACATTTTCTCATCTCTTTGTACTCATTTTATTCAAATTGAATGATCATTGGCATCTCTGGACAGTTAGATATGTACTTAATAACTGCCTTTATTCATTTGGCTCTCTAGTAAGTTTACACATTGTCTTAGTAATTCACACTTTTCTGCTTATGTTGACCTTCAAAGTCTTCATGTAATTTAAGGAGGAGTCTCCTCATAATTCTTTTCCTTTTTAACTTCTTCAATATTTCCATCGGAATTATATTCTGGACTTTTTTCTTGACTATGTTTTTAACCTTAGCTTCCTTCCACCCCCAAAGGTATCACATTGGACCTACCACTAATCATTTATTCTAAATTCTATTTGTGAAATGGATAGTAATTATAATATGACTCTCTCTTTTTAAAAGATTTTTAATTTATTTATATGACAGAGACAGAGAGTGAGCACAAGCACAGGAGCAGTTGGCAGAGGGTGAGGGAGAAGCAGGCTACCCAAGGAGAAGGGACCCTGACACAGGGCTCGATCCCAGGACCCTAGGGTAATTGCTTGAGCTGGAGGCAGTTGCTTAATCATCTGAGCCACATAGGTAACCCAATATACATCTCTCTTTGTATTTAAAAAATAATATTTAATTGTTCAACATTATTGAAATCCTACCATCAGAAGGAAAAAAATATGTTACACCTTTGGGGTGTACTTTCCGAAGGAAATGGGTCTAATTGAATATATTATTTATTTCCACAAAGAAGTTGTCATTTTCAGTGCAATATTGCTTGGAACCAGTTTTAGCTAATAAGACTGCCTGCTTTTGTCAGGCAGAATTAAGAGAACTTGATTTTCATAGATTTAGAAAAGTTCTCACTTATTGTCAGTTTTTCATATTGAGTTTTTTAAATGATGCAAATTGGTATCAAGAGGAAGACAATATACAGTGCTTTATGAGAGCACAAACTGAGGAAAATAATGCTAAAATCCTGCAGAGTTCCAGTGCATTAATTTTAAAAAAATACATATTTGTGGAAAAGAGCTTCATAAACATTTTAGAGAAAATGCAGACTGCCAAAATTATGCATGGGCAAAAGCTAGCTCTGTTGTTTTTGAAAGGATTTCTTTTTTTTAAGACAAAGCTTTTGCCCACCTCTGAAATAATGTCTCTGAAATTTCCACTGCTTAAATAAGAAAATCTCCTTTTGAGCCCGTGTTGTGTTTGTGAACATATCAAAATAATACATATTAGTAAATCACCATGGAGTGTGCAGGATTAGTCAAGTGCCCAAAATCAGGATACCAGAGTAAGAAGATACCTTGAATTATATAGAAATATAATGTAAGTGTCATACCATAAATACTCTGGATGCTGCTGTGTTCCTTGGAAGAGTACTAAGTTCTTTGTTTCAGCTACTAGTCCTTAAATGAGTTGGACCTGACACCTGGACATACTTGGGTGTCCGGTCAAAAATCTCAATTCTGTTCTTCTATCCCTGCTGGGCTGCTTAGCATATCACCAGCTAATACAGGACTCTGGGTTGCTTGAAGATTATGGAGGGTTGATGTACAGAATTTGAACAACCCCTCTCTAGTTCTCTTCTTTATGTGATTCTCTCTATGTCTACAAGTTTGGTTGTCTCATACTCTATCTGGTTCCTCAGGCCAGTTAGAGTTCAACTCTAACTCTAACTCATGGGTCAACTCGTGTCTGGTCTCAGTCCAGAAGGCTCAAAAATGTGAAAATCACCCAGTGCCACTCTCTTCTTCCAAACAAAAGCCCCCTTCCAGAATCACCTACCTCTGGTCTCTCTTTAGTACTTTTAGAAGACACATTCTGTATTCTTTCTGGAACTTATCGCTATCTCCTATGAGAGAATTGCTGTAAGAGGGGCTTATTTCATCCTATGTGTGGTCTACAACATGATGGATTCATTCTGATTTGTCTGAGATGCCATCTGTTTATCGAGAGTATTCTATGGGCTTCTTTTCTAATACAGTTTATAAATCTCTATATTAATAAACTAAAATTTAGAAGATTTTTAAAAATTATGGCATAGCTTTGAGAGCTCAACATTTCTTATTTTTAAAAGCATTAATAAACTCATGATTAAGCCGTTATGAAACTCAAATTGAATACTTTTCTTTAAGCTGCAGCTTTTAGCCTGATGAAATAAGATGCCAACATATATTAATAAGTGAAGTTTAATGATTGCTCTTTCTGTCAAATTTTTTTGTGGTGTTAGATCTGTTTATCTGGATACGGTACAGTTTTGAGTACCCACATAATGAGAAAAAAAAAGTCCTGGTGATTTACTCTCTCAAGTTTTCCATGAGAGAGATAAATAGAAAGGAAAGGGGGCAGAAGTGAGATCTGCCTGTGGCAAGAAATGAAGAAGGTTGCCATCAGGGGTTTAGTCAGAAGGGGGAGGTCTGAGAGACATGAGCTGTAATTCTGAGGTAGAAGTAAAGAGGCAGTGAAAGGAATTCCAAATTCCTTGGACAAATTGAGCCTGTTCTATTAAAAGATCATTTCTGAGATTCTATTATTAAAGATAGTTCTTTCCACTTCCTGCACTTTTACTTATATCATTGGAAATTAGGTGTCACAATCCCCCTTGAAACCTTTTTGTAGTCTGTCAGAAGCTTCTGGCTCCTTTTGTCTTTTTGGATAGAATGGAACAATAATATCTCCAGTGACCTAATGTATAATACTGACAGTTTTTCATTTTCTGACTACACCAATGAATGAATGGATGAATGAATGACTAATCAGAAGAGCTGGGGAAGTCCTAGAATGTATCTGCCCAGGACAAGACTGAATTCCTCAACAAATTTTCCTTTCCCAGGACTTAGTAAGGACTTAGTAAGTCCTTAACCAGAATAAAGAGAATTGAACACAAACAGGTTTAAAGATTTTATATTAGGAAACCTTTGAGTCCCTTTTATCAGAAGATTACAATATTAAGCAATATTGATGTAGTATGAACCCAAGGAGCAGAAGGGAAAGGTAAAGAGGAAAAAAAATGTGTGAAATTAGCTTTGGTGGATTACACTGAGGAAATAATAAGTTTCTCACATTTTTAATAGTTTTATCTGAATAGTCTTTTTAATCAGATGATCCTAGAATTTGAATTACATTTCAAAGTCTCATATTATTTAAAAAATACACACCATTGGATAGTCAACATCTTTTTTTATTTTAGTGTGTCCCTCAAATAAATAATGTTTGTGTAACATAGTGTCCCCAAATAATCTTAAAACATCCTTAGTGGAGGTATGATAGTACAGAGATGTGTATGACTTGAGTTCTATTATGATACGAAAAGATGGAATGGGTGTGTTGCCCACAAGTGGCACAGAAGTACATTGATATGACTTAGTGTGAAAACACCTATATGGGAGGCTCAGTGGCTCCGTTGTTTAAGTGTCTGCCTTAGGCTTGGGTGGTGATCCCTGGATCCTGGGACCTAGCCCTGTGTACTGCTCCCTGCTCAGCGAGGAGCCTACTTCTCCCTCTCCCTCTGCCACTCCTTGTGCTTGTGCTCTCTCACTCTCTCTGTCAAGTGAGTAAATAAAATCTTAAAAAAAAAAAAAGAAATCTTTAACACCTATAAACATGCAACCTCACATCTCCAGCATCTGGCCAAAATGTAGAAATATAAGGATTCTCAGATCTGTAAACTATGACCAGGTCAAGGGTCTATAGTGAAGATTTGGAGATAATGTGTTTAGATTTTTATTCAAGACTTTTTGGAGGAAATGAGAAAAACAGTGTCTGAAGACAGCAGAAGTTAATCTTTTATTTCATTCAGGGTTTTAAGAACGTAAGGATCTTTGCCTATTGACAATAGAGGTAGAAAGTAGATAAGAGGTAGATCATTTAGGCAGCAGGAAGGAGAAGACCTGCATTTATTTAGACATAAATATTTATGTATTTATGGAATGATTCTGTATTGTTTATGAAAGAGGAGAAAAGGAGAAAATGTCTTGAGAAAGCGAAAATGTACAAAAAAGAAAATTAACACAAGGGAGCCGAGAATAGCATGTAGCATTGCATGAACACCAGAAACTTCAAATAACCAGAGGTCATGAATCTTCATTTTGGATCATACCGACCCTGTGCAACTTCTCCAGTACTTCCAAAAGCAAATCTCCCTCTTGATAGCAAATGGAACAAGCTCTTCTGTCTTTTGTAGACTATAGTAATCAGCTGATGAACTTAACCAAATGAACTGAGTGTCCTGAGGACCCGAGAAAAAACTAACTTCCTTCAGCGGGACTTCATCAGCATAGTCCCTCCTTTTAAAACGATTAGATTACCCTTGAATATTCATATCAAGAAGCCAGAAGCCATGGCTTAGGAATATTTCACCCACCTCCCTAACCTCTCTCTCTGTCAATGGCAATTGGAAGTGATTCCTCTTTTGCTGAGGGCTTTCAGAAATATAGTCAAGGGAGACCTTTTAGCTTCAATCTTGGCCCTCAAACAATTCCAGTGCACATCCCTCCATACCCTGTAGTGCATCCAGAACTATTTGATATTGTTTTATGCATTTGGGCTTGGCTTTTTAGCCTCTTTCTCAAGCAGGGCTAATCCTCCTCCTGGCATTGGCTTCAAACTTGGAGGTCTGATCCATCGTCCAACCTTCTTGCAAATTCCGTCTGGTCTTTACAGGTGCAGCTACTGACTGTATGCAGACCCAGGGCTCACCAGTCCAATCCAGTAGCTTCAAGGTTTATGTGCTTTCATTTCCTAATCACAGATACATTTATTCCGTATATGAACCCATTATTAACTTTAATTTCTTTTCACTTCATATCCACTTTAGCTCTGTTTTTGTAGCTACGGCAGCTTATAGGTATACGAAACCATCTTATTATCTTGATTCCACTATTACTCCAGTTTGCTGAATATCATAGCCCTGTTTTATTTTATTTTTTAAAAGATTTTATTTAGTTTATTTGACAGAGAGATGGAGAGAGAGAGAGCATAAGCAGGCAGAGGGAGAGGCTCTCCACTGATTAGGGAACCAGATGTGGGTTTCAATCCCAGGACCCTGTGATCATGATCTGAGCAGAAGGCAGATGCCTAAACGACTGAGCCACCCAGGTGCCCCCATAGTCCACTTTCAAATCACAGGTATAAAGCAACATGCAAAATGTTTTCAAAGTAAGTATCATATTGATGCTGCAGGATTTAAAAAAAATAGAATTTATATTTTAGTGCACTTATAGGTTCATGGTAAAATTGAGGGGTGAGTACACTAATCCCTTGTTCCCAGTCCTGCATAGCTTCTCACGTTATGAATATCCCCTACCTGAGTGGTGTATTTGTTGCAACCGATGGACCTACAATGACACATCATAATTGCACTGAGTGTAGAGTTTACATTATGGGTCACTGTTGGTGTTTGGCATTCTGTGTGTTGGACCAATCTGTAAGACAAGGGTTCCCTTGTTCTATATCCTCACCAGTATTTTGTGTTGTCAGTGTTTCTGACTTTAGCGATTCTAATAGGTACATAGTAGTATCTCGTTTTAATTTGCATTCCCTGATGACATATAATGTCATATATAATGACACATCTTTCATATACTTACTTTTTGCCCTTTGTATGTCTTCTCTGGTGAGCTGTTTATTAAGAAATTTGGTGCATTTCTTTTGCCCCCCACCCCGTTTTTAAATTTTATTTTATTTTTTCAGTGTCCCAAAATTCCTTGTTTGTGTACACACCCAGCGCTCCATGCAATTCATGCCCTCCTTAATACCCACCACCAGATCACTCATCCCCCCACTCCCTTCCCCTCTATAACTCTCAGTTTGTTTCTCAGAGTCCTCAGACTTCCATGGTTCGTCTCCCCCTCTGATTTCCCCCAACTCACTTCTCCGCTCCATCTCCTAATGTCCTCCATGTTATTCCATATGCTCCACAAGTAAGTGAAACCATATGATAATTGGCTCTCTCTGCTTGACTTATTTCACTCAGCATAATCTCCTCCAGTCCCAACCATGTTGCTACAAAAGTTGGGTATTCATCCTTTCTGATGGAGGCATAATATTCTATTGTATATATGGACCACATCGTCTTTATCCATCTGTCTGTTGAAGGGCATTTTGGCTCTTCAGTGTGATGATTGCTGCTATGAACATTGGGGTACAGATGGCCCTTCTTTTCACTACATCTGTGTCTTTGGGGTAAATACCTAGTAGTGCAATTGCAGGGTCATAGGGTAGCTCTATTTTTAATTTTTTGAGGAATCTTCACATTGTTTTTTAAAGTGGCTGCAGCAACTTGCATTCCCACCCAGAGTGTAAGAGGGCTCCCCTTTCTCCGCATCCTTTCCAACACTTGTTGTTTATTGTCTTGTTAATCTTTGCCATTCTAACTGTTGCATTTTTTTAATTGGGTTGTTCATTTTCTTATTGTTCTAAGAGTGCTTTCTGTATTTTGGACAACAGTCCTTTTTTAGATGTGTCTTTTTCAAATGTTTCCTCTCAGTTGGCTTTGCTTTTCATTCTCTTGACAATGTCTTTCATAGAGCAGAAGTTTTTAATTTTATTAAAGCCCAGCTTATCAATTCTTTCTTTCATGGATTGTGTCTTTGGTATTCTGGTATCTAAAAAGTCATTGCCAAACCCAAGATCATCAGATTTTCTCCTGTTATCTACTAGGAGTTTTATGTAGTTTTGTATCTTATATTTAATTATGCGGTCCACTTTGAGTTAATCTTTGTGAAGGGTATAAGGTCTGTATCCTTTTTTTAAAAAAAAAAAGATTTTATTTATTTATTTGAGAAAGAAAGAGATAGAATGAGAAAGAGCATGAAAGGGGAGGTCAGAGGGAAAAGCAGACTCCCCATGGAGCTGGACCCTGATGCAGGACTCGATCACAGGACTCTGCAATCATGACCTGAGCAGAAGGCAGTCACTTAACCAACTGGACCACCCAGGTGCTTGAAAGGCTTGTATCTTGATTTATTTTCTGCATGTGAATGTCTTCCAGACTGCCTGTTACAAAGACTATCTTTACTCCATTTTTATTGCCTTTACTCCTTCATCAAAGATCTGTTGACTGTATTTACGGGGGTCTATTTCTGGGCTCTCTGTTCTGTTGCACTGATCTTTTGTTCTATTCTTTTGCCAATACCACACTGTTTGACAGTGGTATTATAGTACATCTTGAATTCTTGTAACGTCAATCCTCCAGCTTTGTTCTTTTCCTTCACTTTTGTGTTGGCTCTTCTGGGTCTTTTTCTCTCCATATAAACTTTAGAATTAGTTTGGTAATATCCACAAATAATACGTTGGGATTTTATTAATACTGCCTTAATTCTATAGATCAATTTGGAAATAAGTGACATCTTGACAATGGTGAGCCTTCCAGTCTCTGAACAGAACAGAAATCTTTTTGAGTTTTATTTAATTAATTTTGGGGGAAGATATAATAAGCTCAGGTTAATAAGGAATTGACAAGCCAAGTCAGAGATCTGACTTTATTGTCTTCACTTCTAATTTTCCTAATAATATCTTCCAGATACATTTCTCACTGCAGTAACAAAATTATCATAATCTCTGTGGATATTATCATTGCTGACATTGCCTTCACTCTAGTTAATCTTGAGCTTCTCTTTACCAACAACTAAATGTTTATTTTAAGCTTTCACATCACATCCAACTGTAACATCTATTCATACTTCTTTCAGAATACATTTTCCTTACACAGTTAAAAAATCCTTTGAAAGAGCAATTCGTGGGAATGACCCTGGCTGTGATAAACTACTTTCTAATAATGGATTGATTTTACACAAAATCAGAATTAAGAGCTTTAATGATTTAGTGATTTGCTATTTCCACTAGTCCAAAGGTTTCCATCAGAGAGCTGAATAGTATTGAAGTCTGTAGAGGTATATTTCTCAAGGGAATCACCAGGGCATCAATGATAATAATAATTGGTAGTATAAGTATAGCAACTTGACATTTTATAGGGATGGAGTGTACAGTTCAATCACTGACACTGTAATTCTTAATAGACTTGTAATGGAAGAGGAGTTGAAAGTTCTTTAGAGCTGGTGTTTTCCTAGTTCTAGAAAGAAAGAGCATGGTTTCTGAAATTCAGAAAGAAATTGCCTGCCTGGAAAAGTGTAGAGAACATACCACAGATAATTGACTTTTCACTTACTAATGCCTCAAGAACTATCATGAAGATACCATTGTGGGGGCGAATAATTAAGAATGAATAAAACAGGGCACCTAGGTGGTTCAGTAGGTTAAGCCTCTGCCTCCGGCTCACGTCATAATCCCAGGGTCCTGGGATCGAGCCCCGCATCGGGCTCTCTGCTCAGCAGGGGGCCTGCTTCTCCCCCCTCTCTCTCTGCCTGCCTCTCTGCCTACTTGTAATCTCTCTTTCAAATAAATAAATGAATGAAATCTTTTTAAAAAATGGATAAAACTTGTCCTTGTAATTCCCAATCTAAAATAGTGACTAAATAATGAGGAACAACTAAGGCATAATTCGATTAAATATATGATCACCTAATGAGCAAATAGAAGTCATTTTAAAATTCTATTTATTTTGAGCTTGAACCATTTCAGATAAGTGGATGACAGAAACAGCACACACTTATTTGGCTTTATGACTTTGTAGGAAGTATCAACCACATGCCTGGGTGGTCCGATGAAACTATTTGGCTCACTGAAAGGCAGCCAGCTTGGGAGTCAACAAAGAACAGCTGAGTCTGTGTGGTTGGTGCCGGCTCCAGTGGGAGGAATTCTCACACTTGGCCTCTGTGACGCAGCCAAATTAGTTATTCAACTTGAATATGTTGATGGCACATGCGGCACTATGTCTAGTCCTCTGGAGCCCGGACTGAACTGCACTGGTGCATTTTGGAGTTTGGGTGCAAAGCAACCCATCTTGGATAAGGACTTGGGGATGTTAGCTCTTAAAAGGGATTTAGCTTCACAAATAAGAAAAGTCAATTTTGGGATAATGGCTTGTCAGAAGAATCTAATCAGAGCAGAAGAATGAAGAAGCTGCATTTTCATTACTGAATGTATTGTGATTACATTTCTAGATGACGTTTCATTTGGGGATGCAAAAGATTTTGAGTCTGGGGAAGGAAAAGAAGGAAAGTACATTAATATGTTGAACAATGTACTCATATCTTTTCATGGATGAGTTGGTTAAATCAGTATTATCTTATTTGTGACATAATAACACTCGTTAATAATTTTTTTAAAATTGTTAAATAGGTATTTATTTTATTTTTTTTAATATTTTATTTTTTATAAACATATATTTTTATCCCCAGGGGTACAGGTCTGTGAATCACCAGGTTTACACACTTCACAGCACTCACCAAAGCACATACCTCCCCAATGTCCATAATCCCACCCCCCTCTCCCAAACCCCCTCCCCCCAGCAACCCTCAGTTTGTTTTGTGAGATTAAGAGTCATTTATGGTTTGTCTCCATCCCAATCCCATCTTTCTTCATTTATTCCTCTCCTACCCACTTAAGGCCCCATGTTCCAACACCACTTCCTCATATCAGGGAGATCATATGATAGTTGTCTTTCTCTGCTTGACTTATTTCGCTAAGCATGATACGCTCTAGTTCCATCCATGTTGTCACAAATGGCAAGATTTCATTTCTTTTGATGGCTGCATAGTATTCCATTGTGTATATATACCACATCTTCTTGATCCATTCATCTGTTGATGGACATCTAGGTTCTTTCCATAGTTTGGCTATTGTGGACATTGCTGCTATAAACATTCGGGTGCACGTGCCCCTTTGGATCACTACGTTTGTATCTTTAGGGTAAATACCCAATAGTGCAATTGCTGGGTCATAGGGCAGTTCTATTTTCAACATTTTGAGGAACCTCCATGCTGTTTTCCAGAGTGGCTGCACCAGCTTGCATTCCCACCAACAGTGTAGGAGGGTTCCCCTTTCTCCGCATCCTCGCCAGCATCTGTCATTTCCTAACTTGTTGATTTTAGCCATTCTGACTGGTGTGAGGTGATATCTCATTGTGGTTTTGATTTGTATTTCCCTGATGCCGAGTGATATGGAGCACTTTTTCATGTGTCTGTTGGCCATCTGGATGTCTTCTTTGCAGAAATGTCTGTTCATGTCCTCTGCCCATTTCTTGATTGGATTATTTGTTCTTTGGGTCTTGAGTTTGCTAAGTTCTTTATAAATTCTGGACACTAGTCCTTTATCTGATATGTCGTTTGCAAATATCTTCTCCCATTCTGTCGGTTGTCTTTTGATTTTGTTAACTGTTTCCTTTGCTGTGCAAAAGCTTTTGATCTTGATAAAATCCCAATAGTTCATTTTTGCCCTTGCTTCCCTTGCCTTTGGCGTTGTTCCTAGGAAGATGTTGCTGCGGCTGAGGTCAAAGAGGTTGCTGCCTGTGTTCTCCTCAAGGATTTTGATGGATTCCTTTCGCACATTGAGGTCCTTCATCCATTTTGAGTTTATTTTGGTGTGTGGTCTAAGGAAATGGTCCAATTTCATTTTTCTGCATGTGGCTGTCCAATTTTCCCAGCACCATTTATTGAAGAGGCTGTCTTTTTTCCATTGGACATTCTTTCCTGCTTTGTTGAAGATTAGTTGACTGTAGAGTTGAGGGTCTATTTCTGGGCTCTCTATTCTGTTCCATTGATCTATGTGTCTGTTTTTGTGCCAGTACCATGCTGTCTTGATGATGACAGCTTTGTAATAGAGCTGGAAGTCCGGAATTGTGATGCCACCAACGTTGGCTTTCTTTTTCAATATCCCTTTGGCTATTCGAGGTCTTTTCTGGTTCCATATAAATTTTAGAATCATTTGTTCCATTTCTTTGAAAAAGATGGATGGTACTTTGATAGGAATTGCATTAAATGTATAGATTGCTTTAGGTAGCATAGACATTTTCACAATATTTATTCTTCCAATCCAGGAGCATGGAACATTTTTCCATTTCTTTGTGTCTTCCTCAATTTCTTTCATGAGTACTTGATAGTTTTCTGAGTATAGATTCTGTGCCTCTTTGGTTAGGTTTATTCCTAGGTATCTTATGGTTTTGGGTGCAATTGTAAATGGGATTGACTCCTTAATTTCTCTTTCTTCTGTCTTGCTGTTGGTGTAGAGAAATGCAACTGATTTCTATGCAATGATTTTATATCCTGACACTTTACTGAATTCCTGTACAAGTTCTAGCAGTTTTGGAGTGGAGTCTTTTGGGTTTTCCACATATAGTATCATATCATCTGCGAAGAGTGATAATTTGACTTCTTCTTTGCCGATTTGGATGCCTTTAATTTCCTTTTGTTGTCTGATTGCTGAGGCTAGGACCTCTAGTACTATGTTGAATAGCAGTGGTGATAATGGACATCCCTGCCGTGTTCCTGACCTTAGCGGAAAAGCTTTCAGTTTTTCTCCATTGAGAATGATATTTGCGGTGGGTTTTTCATAGATGGCTTTGATGATATTGAGGTATGTGCCCTCTATCCCTACACTTTGAAGAGTTTTGATCAGGAAGGGATGCTGTACTTTGTCAAATGCTTTTTCAGCATCTATTGAGAGTATCATATGGTTCTTGTTCTTTCTTTTATTGATGTATTGTATCACATTGATTGATTTGTGGATGTTGAACCAACCTTGCAGCCCTGGAATAAATCCCACTTGGTCGTGGTGAATAATCCTTTTAATGTACTGTTGAATCCTATTGGCTAGTATTTTGTTGAGTATTTTCGCATCTGTGTTCATCAAGGATATTGGTCTATAGGTCTCTTTTTTGGTGGGATCCTTGTTTGGTTTTGGGATCAAGGTGATGCTGGCCTCATAAAATGAGTTTGGAAGTTTTCCTTCCATTTCTATTTTTTGGAACAGTTTCAGGAGAATAGGAATTAGTTCTTCTTTAAATGTTTGGTAGAATTCCCCCAGGAAGCCGTCTGGCCCTGGGCTTTTGTTTGTTTGGAGATTTTTAATGACGGTTTCAATCTCCTTACTGGTTATGGGTCTGTTCAGGGTTTCTACTTCTTCCTGGTTCAGTTGTGGTAGTTTATATGTTTCTAGGAATGCATCCATTTCTTCCAGATTGTCAAATTTATTGGCGTAGAGTTGCTCATAGTATGTTCTTATAATAGTTTGTATTTCTTTGGTGTTAGTTGTGATCTCTCCTCTTTCATTCATGATTTTATTTATTTGGGTCCTTTCTCTTTTCTTTTTGATAAGTCTGGCCAGGGGTTTATCAATTTTATTAATTCTTTCAAAGAACCAGCTCCTAGTTTCGTTGATTTGTTCTATTATTTTTTTGGTTTCTATTTCCTTGATTTCTGCTCTGATCTTTATGATTTCTCTTCTCCTGCTGGGCTTAGGGTTTCTTTCTTCTTCTTTCTCCAGCTCCTTTAGGTGTAGGGTTAGGTTGTGTACCTGAGACCTTTCTTGTTTCTTGAGAAAGGCTTGAACCGCTATATATTTTCCTCTCAGGACTGCCTTTGTTGTGTCCCACAGATTTTGAACTGTTGTATTTTCATTATCATTTGTTTCCATGATTTTTTTCAATTCTTCTTTAATTTCCCGGTTGACCCATTCATTCTTTAGAAGGATGCTGTTTGGTCTCCATGTATTTGGGTTCTTTTCAAACTTCCTTTTGTGGTTGAGTTCTAGCTTTAGAGCATTGTGGTCTGAAAATATGCAGGGAATGATCCCAATCTTTTGATACCGGTTGAGTCCTGATTTAGGACCGAGGATGTGATCTATTCTGGAGAATGTTCCATGTGCACTAGAGAAGAATGTGTATTCTGTTGCTTTGGGATGAAATGTTCTGAATATATCTGTGATGTCCATCTGGTCCAGTGTGTCATTTAAGGCCTTTTTTTCCTTGCTGATCTTTTGTTTGGATGATCTGTCCATTTCAGTGAGGGGAGTGTTAAAGTCCCCTACTATTATTGTATTATTGTTGATGTGTTTCTTTGATTTTGTTATTAATTGGTTTATATAGTTGGCTGCTCCCACGTTGGGAGTATAGATATTTAAATTGTTAGATCTTCTTGTTGGACAGACCCTTTGAGTATGATATAGTGTCCTTCCTCATCTCTTATTATAGTCTTTGGCTTAAAATCTAATTGATCTGATATAAGGATTGCCACTCCTGCTTTCTTCTGATGTCCATTAGCATGGTAAATTCTTTTCCACCCCCTCACTTTAAATCTGGAGGTGTCTTCGGGCTTAAAATGAGTTTCTTGGAGGCAACATAGAGATGGGTTTTGCTTTTTTATCCATTCTGATACCCTGTGTCTTTTGATGGGGCATTTAGGCCATTAACATTCAGGGTAACTATTGAGAGATATGAATTTAGTGCCATTGTATTGCCTGTAAGGTGACTGTTACTGTATATGGTCTCTGTTCCTTTCTGATCTACCACTTGTAGGCTCTCTCTTTGCTTAGAGGACCCCTTTCAAGATTTCCTGTAGAGCTGGTTTGGTGTTTGCAAATTCTTTCAGTTTTTGTTTGTCCTGGAAGCTTTTAATCTCTCCTTCTATTTTCAATGATAGCCTAGCTGGATATAGTATTCTTGGCTGCATGTTTTTCTCGTTTAGTGCTCTAAAAATATCATGCCAGCTCTTTCTGGCCTGCCAGGTCTCTGTGGATAAGTCAGCTGCCAATCTAATATTTTTACCATTGTATGTTACAGACTTCTTTTCCCGGGCTGCTTTTAGGATTTTCTCTTTGTCACTGAGACTTGTAAATTTTACTATTAGGTGACGGGGTGTGGGCCTATTCTTATTGATTTTGAGGGGTGTTCTCTGAACCTCTTGAATTTTGATGCTCGTTCCCTTTGCCATATTGGGGAAATTCTCCCCAATAATATTCTCCAGTATACCTTCTGCTCCCCTCTCTCTTTCTTCTTCTTCTGGAATCCCAATTATTCTAATGTTGTTTCGTCTTATGGTGTCACTTATCTCTCGAATTCTCCCCTCGTGGTCCAGTAGCTGTTTGTCCCTCTTTTGCTCAGCTTCTTTATTCTCTGTCATTTGGTCTTCTATATCACTAATTCTTTCTTCTGCCTCATTTATCCTAGCAGTGAGAGCCTCCATTTTTGATTGCACCTCATTAATAGCTTTTTTTATTTCAACTTGGTTAGATTTTAGTTCTTTTATTTCTCCAGAAAGGGCTTTTATATCTCTCGAGAGGGTTTCTCTAATATCTTCCATGCCTTTTTCGAGCCCGGCTAGAACCTTGAGAATTGTCATTCTGAACTCTAGATCTGACATATTACCAATGTCTGTATTGATTAGGTCCCTAGCCTTCGGTACTGCCTCTTGTTCTTTTTTTTGTGTTGAATTTTTCCTTCTTGTCATTTTGTCCAGATAAGAGTATATGGAGGAGCAAGTAAAATACTAAAAGGGTGGCAACAACCCCAGGGAAATATGCTTTAACCAAATCAGAAGAGATCCCAAATCATGAGGGGGGAGAAAGGGGATAAAAAGAGGTTCAAAAAGGAAGAAAGAAAAAAAAAAAGAAAAGAATTAAGAAAAAAAAGAAAACAAATAAGAAAAATATAAAAAAGAAAAAATATATATATTAGATAAACTGGTTAAAAAGCATTAAAAAAGAAAAAGGTAAAAGTTAAAAAAAATTTTTACCAGAAGGCGAGAAAAAAAAAACAAAAAATGAAAAAGAAAAGTATTAAATTAACTGCAAGACTAAAAAAAAACACACGGGAAAAGCCATGAGTTCCGTGCTTTGCTTTCTCCTCCTCTGGAATTCTGCTGCTCTCCTTGGTATTGAAACTGCACTCCTTGGTAGGTGAACTTGGTCTCAGCTGGATTTCTTGTTGATCTTCTGGGGGAGGGGCCTGTTGTAGTGATTCTCAAGTGTCTTTGCCCCAGGCGGAATTGCACCGCCCTTATCAGGGGCCAGGGTGAGTAATCCGCTCGGGTTTGCTTTCAGGAGGTTTTGTTCCCTGAGCTCTTTCCGTAGAGTTCCAGAGGACGGGAATACAAATGGCGGCCTCCTGGTCTCCGGCCCGGAGGAGCCAAGAGCCCAGGGCCCCACTCCTCAGTGCGCCCTCAGAGAACAGTGCCCAGTTACTCCCGTCTGCCTGACCTCCAGCCGCGCTCCGAGCTCACCGAGCCTGCGACCAGTTCAAGGTAACATGGAGCTGTGAGCTTACTGTCGGCTCTGTCTCTGTAGCCAGCTTTCTCGTTCCAATACCCGCAAGCTCTGCGACACTCAGACACCCCCGATCCTTCTGTGACCCTGCGGGACCTGAGGCCACGCTGACCCTGCGTGGGCTTCGCTCTGGTTTAGCCTCTGGAGTGATGTCCCTCAGCAGAACAGACTTTTAAAAGTCCTGATTTTGTGCGCCGTTGCTCCGCCGCTTGCCGGGAGCCGGCCCCTCCCCCCGGGGTCTATCTTCCCTTCGCTTTGGATTCACTTCTCCGCCAGTCCTACCTTTCAGAAAGTGGTTGTTTCTCTGTTTCCAGAATTGCTGTTCTTCTTCTCTTCGATCTGCTGATGGATTTTCAGGTGTTTGCAATCTTTAGATAAGCTATCTAGCTGATCTCCGGCTAGCTGAAGTAGTCTCAGCCTGCTACTTCTCCGCCATCTTGACTCCTCCTTCTCGTTAATTATTTTTTTTTAAAGATTTTATTTATTTATTTGACAGACAGAGATCACAAGTAGGCAGAGAGGCAGGCAGAGAGAGAGAGAAAGGGAAGCAGGCTCCCTGTGGAGCAGAGAGCCCGTTGCGGGGCTCGATCCCAGGATGCTGAGGTCATGACCTGAGCCGAAGGCAGTGGCTTAACCCACTGAGCCATCCAGGCGCCCCTCGTTAATTATTTTTTAAAAAATTTTTTTGGTGTACCTGGGTGGCTCAGTGGGGTACGCTTCTGCCTTCAGCCCAGGTCATGATATCAGGGTCCTACAATTGAGCCCCATATCGGGTTCTCTGCTCAACGGGGAGCCTGCTTCCCCCTCTCTCCCTGCATGCCTCTCTGTCTAGTTGTGATCTCTGTCTCTGTCAAATAAATAAATAAAATCTTTAAAAAATTTTTAAAAATCAAATATTTTTTATCTATTTATTTGAGGGAGAGAGAGAGGGAGCATGAATGGTGAGGAGGGGTAAAGGGAGAAGAGAATCTGACTTAGCACTGAGCAGGGAGCCTGATACAGGGTCCAGTCCCAGGAGCCGTGAGATCATGACCTGAGCCTCAGGCAGAACTTAACCCACTGAGCCACCCAGGTGTCTCGCTCATTAGTTATTCTTACCTCTAGAAGTTTCCAGGGACTGAAATGGCTCTTCAGATAATTGAGGGGGAATCATCTGTGGGACAGGAAAACAAGCTCTTAAAGTAAGCATGACTTATTTGGGTAGCAAACGGAACCAAGGTAACGGAAGAGCAGGTAGGAATAAAAGTAATAATAATAATGATGGTGATGATGATGTAAATACAATATCTAACACACCAGTGCTGATTCCAGTGCACTGCCCAACTCTGTCCTGGGAAAGGAAATTATACTTCATTACAATGCTGCAGGCTTATCAATCTGTTTTGAGTGATGGGTTCACTAGATGTTTCCCTATAGATACACTCTTGGATTTAATTCACCAGAACAAGTTTTAGATACTCTAACTATATGTAATATTATATATATATATATATATATATATATAGAGAGAGAGAGAGAGAGAGAGAGGGGGAGAGAGAGAGGAAGAAAGGAGAGAGAGAGAGTATATAATATATAGTAATTTTTCCCCCATTCCATTCATTCATTGGAGGGTACATCACTTTCTGAGTACACAGTAGCATGACAGTTAATGTCTAGGTGCTGCGTTCACATTACTGAACACAAAAGAAACTTGAGCACAAGACTTCATTAAGGATAAGGATAGTCAATATTGACCCTGGCACTACTTTCTAAAATTAATATAACACAATAAACTTAATTTTAGGGTCATAAAAATAGTAGGCTTTGCATCTTCTCCCTACTTCCTATTTTAGATGTAAAAAGCAAACAAAAAAAAAAAATGTGTTTCATGGGCACCTGTGTGGCTCAGTTGTTTAAGGATGGAACTCTTGATTTAGGCTCAAGTTGTGATCTCAAGGTAGTGAGATTGAGTTTCAGGTTAGGCTCTGCTCTGGGCATGGAGCCTACTTGATATTCTTTCTCTTCTTCTCACCTAAAAATATATTACATACAAACATAAATATTTTACACACACACATATATATTTCATAGAACCTTAAAAAATAGAAGAAAGAATTACTCACAGAAGACTGATACATATTAGATACACTTGATACATACCAGATGTGTACTTGATGATATATCTGACAGATGCTTATGTTTTCTGTAAATATATAGAATAAGGTCTAGAAGTATAAAATCCCAATAATATGGGTTAGCCTTGATAGCGGCTCAAAAGATTCATAGAGCTCAAAAAATTATTCAGTATTATTTCCATTTTTAGAAGTTCTCCAGGGAGAATGCATTAATCTATTACCTATATATTTCAAAGGTTCTTCATTATTACTGCTTCTCAGGACATGCCTCATACCATTGCCAGATAGCAAAAGGTTAACTAGAGCTTATCTGCCTAGAATGTGGATTCCTGATTATACATCTTATTTCCTGATGACCTAACATCAGGCAAAGGGATGAGGAATAACATTTGCCTTGTAGAATTCTCACCAAGGTAGTTTTTAACCTAAGCACATTAAGATTCTTGTCTCTTTTCACGGTCTTCAATGGGACTAAATAGAAGATCAAGTTAAAACAAGTCAAGGTAAAACTGACTAATCTCAGCTACCAAAGGGACTGATATAGTAAAAACCATTAGAGACAGAGTCTTAGTACATTTACCAGAAATCCTATTTAGAAATCGCTCTTTTCAACATGTAGTGTTGTGTTTAATGAAATACAATACTAAGCCAGAAATTTGGACTTTTTAATGTAAATCTGACTTATTTCACATAAGTAAGATACTTGGCTTAAGCCAGTTATTGACTTGTGAACTTTTGTTTTGCTTTTTTCTGGATTTATTTAAAATGAAATGAATATTGAGTGAAAGTACCAGGAAATGTATCATTTTACTTAAAGGATTACTGAGAATTGACAGAAATTAATGACTTTGAAGTTGACTAAGTTGTTAAAATTGAGGGGTTAAGCATAAAAAATTCCCCATATCTGCATTAGTGACTATTCTTGATTTTTTTCTCTATAGAAAAAATATGTTAGAAGGTGAAGAGGTTGAACATTCACAGTATTCCAAAGATTTAATATAAATTGGAATAGTAATAAATATGAGCAGTTTAGACCACAGGAAAAACAATGTGTGGGAATGTTATTAAATGTTGAATGAAAGAAAAAGGCTCATTAGCAAGAGAACTTTATACACATGTATCTTTGTGTGTGTGTGTGTGTGTGTGTGTGTGTTTCTGCATGCTAACTCAGTGCATTTCTCTGATAACCATGAGTTTGCACAGTTGTTCAATATACCTTCTTGTCCTCTATCACTCCAGGCATGCAAGATTCCTTCCTTTTCTTAATGCATGCCTAACACAACTCATAAAGTTGGCTTTTACACTTTACCATCTGCTTTCCTTACTTCCTTATTTCTTTCATTTCTTGGCCAAAGAACATCTAACTCGAGGTCTTCTCCAACACCGAATAAAGTAAACCACACATCCCAGTCTACGTAACACCTATACCACCACCCTCATGAGCACCAAGACCACCATGAGCACCATGACTGCAAGAACCACTACACCACCACCTTCTCACCGGCACCCCCATCCCAATTCCAGCTGCACCCCTGCCTCAGGGTCACCATGAGCACCATCACAACTGTCTACCCTCTTGATTGACTCTTCTTCTCAGGGTGAATGCCATCATCTAATACATCCCATATTTAGTTCTATAAAGGTTGAGACTTCGGTTCCTGGATATATCTTCAGTCACCGGAAGATAAGGAAGTCAGTAAACAGAAAGTCAGTAAATACTTGTAGATTGAATAAATAAATGATGTAAACTTTCTTTCGCTTCATATAGAAAGCCAGTTTCCTAAACACCATCTTGTATATGGTTTACACCTTCCGCTTTAATAACACAAAATTATGTTACATTGAATATAGCTAAACTCTCTCTACCATTTGTCTTTTGTCTCTTCTAGAAGTGTTAGCATATTTTTTAGTTCCTGAAATTTTAAAATATATCTTAATAATTTGAAGAGCAAATACCATTACTTTGTTTTTTATTTTAGTGAATATTTGCATTACCTTTTCAGCTTTTTTAAATCTTTGGTTTGTTTCAATAAAAATAAGATTAATCTGATTAATACTCTATAACAATACACCTGGAGTTTGTTTTGTAGGTGCATAGAATTAGGTCTTTTGGGGAATGTAGGCATTTGAAACATCATAATTTTGGTACCTAGGGAACTTTATTATTTTTTAATTGTTAGATATACCATCTTTTTTTTTTTTAAAGATTCTTTATTTACATATTTTAGAGATAGAGAGAGGGTGGCAGGGGGAGAAACAGAGGGAGAGGGACCAGCAGACTCTGCCCTGAGCACAGAGTCCTGCACAGGGCTTGATCCCATGACACTGAGAGCATGACCTGAGCTGAAATCAAGAGCCAGATGGTTAATTGACTGAGCTACACAGGCACTACTACACCCCTTTTTTTTGACGAGTTCCATTTTCAGGGGTAAATACTTAAAAAAGCTCATGCCCACTCCTCGTTTTAAACCACAGATACTACATTATATTTTCTCCTTCTACTATTTTTATGTTCTCTCTCTCTCTCACTGGCCTTCTTACTTACATTTAAATTTCCATCAGAATGGAATATTCTTCAGAATACAGTGAGACGTGAGATACAAATCTAAATTTATTTTTCCCCAAATATCTAATCCATGTTCACAAAGCTATTTGTGGAGTTCTCGTTTCTTCCATACCGATGTAGCCATTGTTTTCCTGATTTTCCTGTGCAGGTGATAGTCATATAGAATTATAGTAGTAGCACCACTCAGTTCCAAATTTACACTTCTTATTTCTTACTCTTAATTTAATGGTGGCTTAGGTCTAACAACAGTGACTAAATATTGGTTTATATAGTGATGTCTTGAGCTCAATCTTTAAGGGAAGATTTCTCCTTTAGATATAATATTTAGTATACATGTTCTTACTATGTGGCTTTCCTCCTCACTCTCTTAATGATATCTCCAAATAAACAAAAGATTTAAACATTTTACCGGGCTTTACATAATGAGCATGTATGGGCTTTTGTGCTCAATGACTTCCTGTTACCATTGTTTTCAGGAAGGCCAAATGAATATGACAAAAACTGCCCGCAGACTGGAAAGTAGGGAAAGTCAGAACATATTTCAAACAATTGGCATCATAAAGAGCATTTTCTTTGGACTCACAGGAAATGGCTGAAAAATCAAAATGAAAAATGATAATTTAAAAATCCTCCTCGACCCCCACATTGGGCCCTCTGCTCAGCAGGGAGCCTGCATCCCCCCCCCCCCGCTCTATGCCTGCCTCTCTGCCTACTTGTAATCTCTCTGTCAAATAAATAAATAAAATCTTTAAAAATCCCCCAGTATTAGCAAATATACTTCTCAATGACCCATGGATTTTTAATGGTTTCACAATAGAAACTAGAAAATGTTTTAAACTGAATAGTAATGAAACCGTGGCATATATCAACTTAAGAGAATCCACTAAAACAATCCTGGGGCAAATTTATAAATATATATATTTATTTTGATATATATGTTTGTATTGTGGAGGCCAAAAAAAACAAGGCTGTACCCACCTCAAGTCTAGCCCTGACATAAGTGCAGCCATCTTGATGTTCCAGATTATCACAAAATATTTCTTGGGTTCTGACCTACTCAGGTTAGCACTTTAAACTGTCCCTCTCTCCTTTAATGATTGATTTAAACCCCTGGACTCAGCTGCCTCTGTCTTTCATAACTCCCCTACACATTCCCTAACTGATCAATGTTACTCTATGCCCCTATTCAGCAGGAAGAAGTTACAGAAGATGAGACCTTCCACCTTCAAAAATCTTGAAGATTTAGGGGTCAAAATTGTTCAGGGGGAAATGTGGAGGCCGAGAAAATTAAGGCCATCCCACTTCAAGTTTAGCTGATGTGGGAAACAGAGGCAGAAGAAAATTATTATAATTCCTCACCTACTGACAAGCCCTTGAAACAGACAGAGTGGCTCTACCCTGGGGACTTAACTGCCTTCACCTTGAGGTTTTACTAAGAACAATCCTAGCCTGACCAACCCCCTACCCCGACAGGTCCGACTAGGATCCTGTAAACCTACTTTAACAATTCCTTTATCTCTAAACCTCCAAGATAGTGTTGAGAATCATTTCCAAGCATATGGCCCACTGATATACATCTAAAGGGTCTCACGAGAAGATTTTTATTATTGGTAATAAATAACCTTTCTCCCAACACCTTGCCTTCAAAAATCCTTGGAGACTAACATCATCCATAATCCCCTTTGCCTCATCCACCGCCGAGTCCACCCCTACTCTGCCTTTAAATTACTTTGACTGTAATCTGGTTCAGGGTCCAAGTCCCTACTCTGCTGTGTTGGGTATACTTGGGCCCAGGCTTAAGCTTGTCAAATAAACCCTCATGTGATTGCATTGGTGCTTGGCTCCTTGGTGGTGTCTCAGACGTGAAAACTCGGGCATAAGAGTATATGTGTTTATTTGATTGGATTCTCAATATCTGATTCTAGCTGTATGAGTGTTACCAAGCCAATTAAAATTTCAGTACTTCAGTTTATCGCTTTAAAACAGAAAACAACTATTTGCTTCATAAAGTGGTTATAAAGATTATGGAAGAGTCATTTCATCAGAAATGGTTTATAAAGGAAAATATACACATCACAATGACTTAGACTGGCACAGAACAGTTTGAGATATCCAAATGTTTCATTTATCATCTTTATTTTATTTTATTTTATTTTTTTTAATTTTTAATTTTTAATTTTTTATAAACATATATTTTTATCCCCAGGGGTACAGGTCTATGAATCACCAGGTTTACACACTTCACAGACTCACCAAAGCACATACCCTCCCCAATGTCCATAATCCCACCCCCTTCTCCCAACCTCCCTCCCCCCAGCAACCCTCAGTTTGTTTTGTGAGATTAAGAGTCACTTATGGTTTGTCTCCCTCCCAATTCCTAGAAGAAGAATCATTTATCATCTTTAAGTGAAAACAAGGAACAGTAGTACTTGGTAAATTTAAATCCTGTACCATACTGAGTAACACTGATTGAAGTCATGAGGCAGTTAAATGCTTTGTTTATCCCTCAAATATTATGAGAAAAATAGTTCATTGTCCAAAGGATTTATTACTTTAAGTGAAATCTCTATGAGTCCTAAAATAGATTTTCAGATTGTGCATTCTGTTTCTATATTCTCACTACTACCTATAGTCTGCCCATGTAAATATAATAATGCTTTAGAAGTAGATTGGACCAATCAGTGATGGAAAAATCATAACCGTAACCCAACATCAAGCTGAAGAAGCAAGAATCCATAACCTTCATTATGAAGTGAAACTACATGGGAAGAGGAATTCAATGGGTCTGGGCTAAGATAATAAAAACATGAGGGATATAGTTAAAATAAACAAAGTACAACTTTTTTTTTTTTAAAGATTTTATTTATCCCCAGGGGTACAGGTCTGTGAATCAGCACTCACCAAAGCACATACCCTCCCCAATGTCCATAACCCCACCCCCCTTCTCCAAACCCCCTCCCGCCAGCAACCCTCAGTTTGATTTGTAAGATTAAGAGTCACTTATGGTTTGTCTCCTTCCCAATCCCATCTTGTTTCATTGATTCTTCTCCTACCCACTTAACCCCTCATGTTGCATCACCACTTCCTCATATCAGGGAGATCCTATGATAGTTGTCTGTCTCCGCTTGACTTCTTTCGCTAAGCATGATACGCTGCAGTTCCATCCATGTTGTCACAAATGGCAAGATTTCATTTCTTTTGATGGCTGCATAGTATTCCATTGTGTATATATACCACATCTTCTTGATCCATTCATCTGTTGATGGACATCTAGGTTCTTTCCATAGTTTGGCTATTGTGGACATTGCTGCTATAAACATTCGGGTGCACGTGCCCCTTTGGATCACTACATTTGTGTCTTTAGGGTAAATACCCAGTAGTGCAATTGCTGGGTCATAGAGCAGTTCTATTTTCAACATTTTGAGGAACCTCCATGCTGTTTTCCAGAGTGGCTGCACCAGCTTGCATTCCCACCAAAAGTGTAGGAGGGTTCCCTTTTCTCCACATCCTTGCCAGCATCTGTCATTTCCTGACTTGTTGATTTTAGCCATTCTGACTGGTGTGAGGTGATATCTCATTGTGGTTTTGATATGTATTTCCCTGATGCTGAGTGATATGGAGCACTTTTTCATGTGTCTGTTGGCCATCTGGATGTCTTCTTTGCAGAAATGTCTGTTCATGTCCTCTGCCCATTTCTTGATTGGATTATTTGTTCTTTGGGTCTTGAGTTTGCTAAGTTCTTTATAGATTTTGGACACTAGTCCTTTATCTGATATGTTGTTTGCAAATATCTTCTCCCATTCTGTCAGTTGTCTTTTGGTTTTGTTAACTGTTTCCTTTGCTGTGCAAAAGCTTTTGATCTTGATGAAATCCCAATAGTTCATTTTTACCCTTGCTTCCCTTGCCTTTGGCGATGTTCCTAGGAAGATGTTGCTGCGGTTGAGGTGGAAGAGGATGCTGCCTGTGTTCTCCTCAAGGATTTTGATGGATTTCTTTGTCACATTGAGGTCCTTCATCCATTTTGAGTCTATTTTCGTGTGTGGTGTAAGGAAATGGTCCAATTTCATTTTTCTGCATGTGGCTGTCCAATTTTCCCAACACCATTTATTGAAGAGGCTGTCTTTTTTCCATTGGACATTCTTTCCTGCTTTGTCGAAGATTAGTTGACCATAGAGTTGAGGGTCTATTTCTGGGCTCTCTATTCTGTTCCATTGATCTATGTGTCTGTTTTTGTGCCAGTACCATGCTGTCTTGATGATGACAGCTTTGTAATAGAGCTGGAAGTCTGGAATTGTGATGCCACCAACGTTGGCTTTCTTTTTCAATATCCCTTTGGCTATTCGAGGTCTTTTCTGGTTCCATATAAATTTTTGAATTATTTGTTCCATTTCTTTGAAAAAGATGGATGGTACTTTGATAGGAATTGCATTAAATGTATAGATTGCTTTAGGTAGCATAGACATTTTCACAATATTTATTCTTCCAATCCAGGAGCATGGAACATTTTTCCATTTCTTTGTGTCTTCCTCAATTTCTTTCATGAGTACTTTCTAGTTTTCTGAGTATAGATTCTGTGCCTCTTTGGTTAGGTTTATTCCTAGGTATCTTATGGTTTTGGGTGCAATTGTAAATGGGATTGACTCCTTAATTTCTCTTTCTTCTGTCTTGCTGTTGGTGTAGAGAAATGCAACTCATTTCTGTGCATTGATTTTATATCCTGACACTTTACTGAATTCCTGTACAAGTTCTAGCAGTTTTGGAGTGGAGTCTTTTGGGTTTTCCACATATAGTATCATATCATCTGTGAAGAGTGATAATTTGACTTCTTCTTTGCTGATTTGGATGCCTTTAATTTCCTTTTGTTGTCTGATTGCTGAGGCTAGAACTTCTAGTACTATGTTGAATAGCAGTGGTGATAATGGACATCCCTGCCGTGTTCCTGACCTTAGCGGAAAAGCTTTCAGTTTTTCTCCATTGAGAATGATATTTGCGGTGGGTTTTTCATAGATGGCTTTGATGATATTGAGGTATGTGCCCTCTATCCCTACACTTTGAAGAGTTTTGGGATGCTGTACTTCGTCAAATGCTTTTTCAGCATCTATTGAGTGTATCATATGGTTCTTGTTCTTTCTTTTATTGATGTGTTGTATCACATTGACTGATTTGCGGATGTTGAACCAACCTTGCAGCCCTGGAATAAATCCCACTTGGTCGTGGTGAATAATCCTTTTAATGTACTGTTGAATTCTATTGGCTAGTATTTTGGTGAGAATTTCCGCATCTGTGTTCATCAAGGATATTGGTCTATAGCTCTCTTTTTTTATGGGATCCTTGTCTGGTTTTGGGATCAAGGTGATGCTGGCCTCATAAAATGAGTTTGGAAGTTTTCCTTCCATTTCTATTTTTTGGAACAGTTTCAGGAGAATAGGAATTAGTTCTTCTTTAAATGTTTGGTAGAATTCCCCCGGGAAGCCGTCTGGCCCTGGGCTTTTGTTTGTTTGGAGATTTTTAATGACTGTTTCAATCTCCCTACGGGTTATGGGTCTGTTCAGGCTTTCTATTTCTTCCTGGTTCAGTTGTGGTAGTTTATATGTTTCTAGGAATGCATCCATTTCTTCCAGATTGTCAAATTTGTTGGCGTAGAGTTGCTCATAGTATGTTCTTATAATAGTTTGTATTTCTTTGGTGTTAGTTGTGATCTCTCCTCTTTCATTAATAACAAAGTGCAACTTTTAAGAGGATCACTGGGAAAATAGAGCAAGGGCTTTCAATTTTATTAACAGGGAATTTAATTTTAAATCAAAGTAAGAAACATAACCATTATTTGTAGAGGTGGCCAATGGAGTAGACTTCATAAGGAAATGTTTCTGTTTCTTAATGGGCTTCAACATTTTAAAACTCTAATAATATTTAACTCGGACCAGGTGAAAATCATAAAGATACGAAATTCAAAGAAGGAAGCTAAATGCTTTTTCAGTGTCAGAAAGTTTGGGAGTCAGGGACCCACATATTTCCTTTTAATAATAAGAAATGGAACTCAGCCTTTTATTTTTCTTCCCCTTTAAAATATCAATATGGCACCTTTTGCCAAGTAAGAAAAATAAACATTTGGTTTGCTTTGTGTAAGCCTTTCTCTTTATTTTTCTTGTTAAGAGCAGCCATGCTTTACATTTTTATGTAATACTGGAATATTTTCCTGTAATTTACCTTTCAGCATTTCCTCTCTAAATTCTGCTTTATTAATTTTCTGATATTATTGTCTCAAGCTCATTTTCTTTGTTTGCATTGCAAGCAACTTTATGCTTTAATTTATTCACCTTTACATTATAAGTTAAAACTTTTAACATTCTCTGATTCCAAACCCGGTTCTTATTTAAAAATCAAAACTATATTTTCCATTTAACCTTTTTTATTTTGATTATGAGATTCATCTTGATTTATATGTATATGTTTCCTACCCTTTTCATGTTCCAATTTTCTCCCAATATCAATAATAATATTGTTTGGAAAAAACGTGCCTTTGTTTTTAGTCATGTAACTTTTGGAGAGAAATATTTTGTTTCTTCTTTCTTTCTTTCTTTCTTTTTTTTTATTTTTTTTATTTTTTATTTTTTTTTAAAAGATTTTTATTTATTTATTTGACAGAGAGAGATCACTGTAGGCAGAGAGGCAGGCAGAGAGAGAGAGAGCGAGAGGGAAGCAGGCTCCCTGCTCAATCCCAGGACCCTGAGATCATGACCTGAGCCGAAGGCAGCGGCTTAACCCACTGAGCCACCCAGGCGCCCTTTTTTTAAAGATTTTATTTATTTATTTGACAGAGAGAGATCACAAGCAGACAGAGAGGCAGGCAGAGAGAGAGGAGAAAGCAGGCTCCCCGCTGAGGAGAGAGTCTGAGGCGGGGCTCGATCCCAGGACCCTGAGATCATGACCTGAGCCGAAGGCAGCAGCTTAACCCACTGAGCCACCGAGGCACCCCTCTTTCTTAATTTCTTTTTAATATTTTGTTTATTTATTTGACAGACAGAGATCACAAGTAGGCAGAGCGGCAGGCAGAGAGAGAGGAGGAAGCAGGCTCCCTGCTGAGGTGAGAGCCCCTGCTCAATCCCAGGACCCTGGGATCATGCCCTGACCCTAAAGCAGAGGCTTAACCCACTGAGCAACCCAGAAGCCCCCCTATTTCCTGTTCTTTATGGGGCAGGTACTTTATGCTAATCCCTGTAGTTTGAGTATCGCCAGTCCTCAAAAATTAGGAGAGTTGTTACGAAGCTAATCAAACCGCTGTGAAAAGGAAGGAAAACAGGCTACATGACTTGCCAAAGCCAGGTACTAACTGAGCAGGGGGAATCAGATGGTGAACCCCGTTCGTGTCCCAGGGTTTCTGTCTGTTTCATTATAGCAGGTAGCTGTAGAAAGGGCAGAAAATTAAACATCTGACTGTAGCTGTTTTGCAGTTTTTCTTTATTACATCCTTTAGAGTCTGATTCCTAGTGTTTGTTCATTTTTCTTACTGTTTCCTCTTATTTAAATTTTCAGTAATCTGACAAGTTGCACAGTGAGTGAATAGAATAGTGTTCTGTAAGTCAAAGGTTTTATCTGTTATTATGAATTTGTCAAATGAACACTTACTAGGGGGATGCACAGGGTGCCAGATGGTGAGCCTTGCTTCAACAAGAGACCACAAGAGGAATTGCAATCAGGTTTATTATTCATTGGTCCTGGAAGAAAAAACTGGGACACTTTGAGAGGCCATAGAGGGAGGTAAAGACACAGTGCAGACAGCAGGGCAGAGCTCCTTTTATTAAAGTCCATGTGTAGAATTCTCTGGGGCTCCCAGGCTTTATTAATTTTCTGATATTATTGTCTCAGGCCATATTGCTCAATTCAAACTTAACAAGCTGGGTTTTGGTAAGCCACATGGTGGTTTAGCCTAGGAGACATACAGGGGAAAGCTCTGGAAGACAGGGAAGAATATTCATTCCAAGGGTCATTGGGAGAGATGACCTCAAGAACTTACATTGGTGGCATGCCTGGCTGGCTCAGTTGGTTCACTGCCTTTGGTTCAGGTCATGATCCCAGAGGCCGAGGATTGCAGGGGACAGTGGCCCTCCTGAGTGTCTGGCTTCCTGATCCGCTGGGAGTCTGCTCCTTCCTCTTCTTCCTCTACCTCCTCACCTCCCCCCGCCACTGTTCTCCAGGCTCTCTCACTCAAATAAATAAAATCTTAAAAAAAAAATTAAAAAGCTTTATTTGTTTCTGAACCTGGGAATAATAATTTAAAGTGTAAAAGGAGACCAAAGTTTGAATCTTGGTTTTATTGCTCAGTATTTAACTTACAGAGCTGTAACCGCATCTAAATAAATAGCTAATCCATATACAGCACTTGGCTCCATGCTGGGCTCGCAGGACATGGTTGATGAAACAATAGTGAGATGTGTCAGTTTTATAAAGCCCTGGAAGGTGGATGCCAGGACACCCTGGAGTGGAGTTTTGCTGGGGATGGAATGGCAGAAGCCTGCATGAGGCACAGAGCAGCGGTGATGGTAATTTCACTTCTGTGTCCCTAGGACCAGACTGAAGTGTTACCTGTCTTTGAAGCGCCTCTCTCTAAGATTTTCAAAAACCTGGTCAGATCACAGTTTCTCAGGGAACTCCCTCCTTTCCAATTGTCCCAAATATACTTCTGTGTATATTACATTGTAACTCAAAACTCCTATATCTAAGTTAATTTCCACATGTTTTATTATGTGTGTATTTCTCCTCACACAAACCATAAATTCTACAGGAAGGAGTTTTGTGAATTTACTGCATTAAATCGCTTATACTCCCTTTATAGAATCATTCAGCATTTACTGAGTGCCTGGAGAACGTCTTGTAGCTACTGTTAAATAAGTACATTGCCATTTTATTTATGCCATCGAATTGAAATAATCAGAGATTTGGCAGGGACTGATATAATTGAATAATTGAAACTTTTCTCAATTATTCAAAAAAGCTAGTAAACAATTTCTCAGAAAGCAACTCGAAGTACTTCTTAAACCATCTGTGTAAATAACATGCCAGTTGACATGACTTTTTAGCTTTCAAAGACAATAAAAATTGTGGTTTTTTCCTAAATTAATAAAATATAGTGGAAACATCATCTGTCTGTAGTACAAAATTAAACTGTAGTCCAAGGGCATAAATAATAAACCTCTGTTCAAGCAAATGCAGTCTTCATTTTTAAAGTGATCACTAAAATATGGCTTTGGAACAAGCAGAAGATAAATCCAATGTCACACTTTTCTAGTGTTATTGTTTCCCCAAGTTTATTTGTTCTCCACTGGTTTATTTAAAAGAAATCACTGTGCATTCTGAAATACAGTCTTTGCCCATAGAAAAGAATAATTCCGATGGAGGCTACATGAGTGAGTTAAGATCTTTGTAATTTGAAGGATAAAGAAATACGGGTGAAAGTGTTTAGAGAATGGCCATGAGTAGAAAAAATGAAGGTTTCAAGGACAAACAAGAGATAGGAAATGCTCCTTGTCTTGGAAGCTTTCTGAGAAAGTGCTGGATATGGGTTGTATATGCAGTTTTGACAGTGACTTTCTAAACAATTAGTTCATCATAAGCTTCATTTTAATAATTAATTAATTAATTAATTAATTATGGAGAGGGGGAGAGCCGGGGAGGAGGGCAGTACAAGGGAGAGGGAAAGAGAGAATCTTAAGCAGGCTCTGTGCCTGGCACAGAGCCCAACACAGGGCTCAATCTCATGACCCTGATATTATGACCTGAGTCAAAACCAAAAGTCTGTGGTTTAACCCACTGAGCCACCCAGGTGCCCCAACGTCCAACTTTTCTGGAAAGCATTTTCTGCTACAGTAGGTCTAAGCCTTAACATCTGTTTTTACAGTTGGGGAGTTCAGTTAAAGAATCTTTTAGGATTATTTCTTTGCAGTATGTGTAAGTTAACTTTAAAGTTTAAAGGAACATTCTCCTCTAGTGCTTTTTAAAGATACATGTGTACGTGAGCCTGGGTGATGGCATGGTGGGCTTGGGGAGGGTGAGTGTTTTGTATAAGCATGTGCTAAGGAGCCTAGAATTAAAATAATGCTCTGTGTCAAGCAATTCTACATAGTTTTCCTTATCCTCTAATTTGTTAAAGTTTCATGTCTTAGATGGCAAGTATTTTGAGCTTTTCTTCTAACTCTTCTATTGGATATATTTAGCCCAATGAGCCCTATAGTATATGTTGCATGTGTGACATGAGCTGATTTTAAGTAAAATATTATCACATCTTTACCTGTAATAATGATGTGGGAAAGCAGTTGTGTTTGAAAATAACAGATCCTTCTGTCTTGAAAACATCATCATTGTCATCCTAGCAGAGAGGAGGCAGGTCACCTTAATCTGAGTGAGACGACGTCGTTTGGATAAGGATGGAGGTCTCAGTAAAAACTATTTGTAACAATGAAGAACAATAGAACCTTCGTTATTTCCTTTCAGCTGAATGATGTAATATTGCATGGTTTTATGTGCAAAGATAAAAATAATCTTATAAAACTCTAGGAGGAAATCCCTAGTTAGTGTATAGCTAGTCAAAATAAGAATCTGGTAACATCCAACAAATAGTAGACCCGTACAGCAAATATACACTGTGCAGAAGCTTCTAAATATTGTTACTATTCATCACAAGGCTAATTATCTATGATTAAAGGTCCAATATTGGCTGATTCTGTAATTAGCCTCTATTTCAAACATATTAAGTTGTATGTCAAAGTAATTATTATGTGTTTTGCCTTATTGATTTTGTATTTGTTTTAAGTACTAAATTAAGTTGTATTATTAATTTCTTTCTAATGCTTTATTTCTTTCTAATGCTTAAAGCTCATATTTTATTACTTTCATAGGATGCAGGTGTGAAAAGTGTAATATTAAAAGTATTCTAAAAATTGTTTCACCCTCAAATCTTACAAAAATGACATTTGTGAAATTAAAAAAATCTTTAATAATATGCTAGGGCAGCTGGGTGGCTCAGTGGGTTAAGCATCTACATTTGGCTCAGGTCATGATCCCAGGGTCATGAGACCGAGCCCTGCATCAGGCTCCCTGCTCAGTGGGGAGCCTGCTTCTCCCTCTCCCTCTGCCTGCAGCTCCACCTGCTTATGCTCTCTCTCTGACAAATTAATAAATAAAATCTTTAAAAATATAAGACACTCAGAAGTAATATGTGTGTTAAGATCAGATGTTTACATGAATAACCCCAATGTATTAACAAATACTATATACACTCAACATATAAAATTCGAGCACTTTGTGTTTATTATTCTTAGTCACAAATATATGCATATGTTGTGTTTGCTTTTCTTTTTAAACCTGTAAAGTCTTGCCTTTCCCACATACCTCTCTACGTTAGTTTTATTCCTAAGAAAAAGTATACCAATGAGCATTTCACTATATTTTAACTGGTTTTGGTTTCACTGTGCAGACCCCAAAGTAGCTGGAGGTTCAGGACAGGAGCTTCTGAAGGAGATGCCAAACTGTCTCACAGCTTTGAGCCCAAGATGTATTTTGACAGCCACCTTTATTCATGATAATGTGGTCTAAATTTAGACCAAAATGACAGAAAGGAAAATCACCATGTTTTTTCTTATTACTGTAAAGACTCCGGAAAGAACTCTAGACTGAATCACAGTTCTGATTTAATTAAGATATTAAGTTGATATCATTCCCTGAAGCTTCTAGATCATTCACCGTGTAGTTACTGTCTTACTGCTAAGAGAAATACTGGGATAGTCATCCGAAGCAATGCCAATTGAGAGAAATAGGAAACCCATAAATGTTGTCTGTTAGAAAGCCTCAGTACAGTTATGATGAATATTTACATATTCCATGGAAAGAACTCTGAAACTTAAGTCTGAAATTTCAAGTGACATTTCTCTACCTGTGCTGTGCAGGGAAAATATTTGTTTTTTTTTTTTTTTTTAAGATTATTTATTTATTTGAGGGAGAGAGAGAGAGCGCGTGAGTAGTGGGGAGGGGTAGGTGGAGAAAGAGAAGCAGACTCCCCACTGAGTGTGGAGCCTGGCTCTGGGCTTGATTCCAGGACCCTGGGGTGTGGACCCTGGGATTGTGACCTGAGCTAAAGGCAGATGTTTAACCAACTGAGCCAAACAGAAACCCCAAAATATTTATTTAATAAAGGGATATGAGTTCAAAATATAAAGAACATGAGGAAAATAACTAGCAGAAGATCCATAATCTTGGAGTAGACAAAGAATTCTTAAACTCACAAAAAAGCTTTATTCAATAAACTGGACTTTATTATAATTGTGAAATTGTTCTTCTGGCAACTTATAGAATATGAAATAAAATACATATGGAGAGAAGATATTTACAGTATATACACTAGACAAAAGTGTGGGGAGAAGATATTTACAACATATACATTTCACAAAAAACATATCTAGAATATGTATGTTTAATGTGTGTACATACATACTTAATTTTGTGTGTGTTTTCATTACTCCCAATCAATGACACAGACAACTCTATAGAAAAATAAGAAAATGAATTGTGCAGATACTTTGTAGAAGAGAAAAAACAAGAAAATAATCTCGACATTGTTAATGATCAAGAAATATTTTTTTAATTTTAATTTTTTAAAAGATTTTATTTATTTGACAGAGAGAGAGAGAGATCACAAGTAGGCAGAGAGGCCAGGCAGAGAGAGAGGGGGAAGCAGGCTCCCCGCTGAGCAGAGAGCCCAATGCACGGCTCGATCCCAGAACCCTGAGATCATGACCTGAGCCAAAAGCAGAGGCTTAACCCACTGAGCCACCCAGACATCCCAAGAAATATTTTAATTATAATATTATACCACTACAGTAAAAAGAAATTAAGAAGACAAACAGCAAATATCAAGTTCTCAGGAAGAGGGGAAAGTGTGGAACTCTTTCAGTATAGATGGAAACACCATCTAAAGAAAAATAAATTACTTCAGTTAAAACCTTAACATGTACATTATCTATATGGTAATTATAAAATGCTAATGAAATAAATTTTTGAAAAGAGCTAAATAAGCAGAGATGCATACCACCCTCATAGATTAAAAATATCAAGATAGTAAAGATGTTAATTCTCTCTTAACTGATCTGTAGGTTTCATGAAATTCCTATTAAAATACTAACTTTTTGTAGACAAGACAAGATGTAGGGCTGGCCAAAAAGTTCTTAGAGTTGACACCCAAATCATGAACCATAAACGGAAAAATGAGTAAGTTGGCCCTCATAAAAATAAAATTAAAAGAAGAACTTTTGCTCTTTGAAAGAGCTTGTAAAGAGCATGAGAAAACACACTACATACTGGGAGAAAATATTTGCAAAATGCCTATCTGACAAAAAAAATATGTAGATTAAAAAAATAATGAACTCTCAAAATATAAAAATAGGAAAATGATTCAAGTGGAAAATGAGCGGGAGACATAGATATTTCACTGAAGAAGATATACACACGGCAAGTAAGGATATGAAAAGTTCAACATTCTTAACCATTTTAGCAACATGGAAATTAAGGCACAGTGAGATGCCATCACACACCTATCCACATGGATAAAATAAAAAATAGTGAAAACACCAAATGCTAGCAAGGATGTGGAGAAACCAGATTGCTCATACATTAGTGGGAATATAAAATGATAGACTTTGGAAATCAGCTTAGCAGCGTCTGAAAAACAAAACACAGCAAAACTAAACACACACCTTTGTAAGATCTATCAATTGCGCTCCTGTTCAGTGATCCCAGAGAATTGAGAATCTATGTTCAGTGTGTGTGTTCATTGAGTGAATGTTCAGTGCATGCATGTTCAGAACTTCTCTAGTCAGAATAACGGACCCCCTGGAAACAACTCAGATGTCCTACAGTGGGTAAATTTTGTTTTTCCATTGGGTGCATTTTTAAACAACTGTGGTACATCCATTCCATGGACTACTACTTGGTAGTACACCCATAAAAGCATCACCACAATCAATGACATAAGCATATCCATCACAGCAAAGAGAACTGGTAAATTGTGTAGTAAATAAGCTGGTTTAATTATCTTTTCCAATGTTATAAACACAAAATTTCCATAAACGTTTGGATTACAGAACTGTTTGAAAAATACATGTATATATAAATGTATATAAATTTGGTAGTTCATGAATCACTTTGGGAAATTCTGAGTTATGAGTCATGAAGGCTGTTTGTACATATAAATCTCTGTGAAATCCTTGAAACCTTAAACCCTTGAGTTCTGAAAAAGCTCTGAGATGTAGACGAGAGTAATTAAAGTTGATCAGATTTTGAGGGAAGGATCACTGCATTATATCATTACCCATCTTTTGAATAAAGAGATTTTATAATTAAATCACTTAATTTAACTACTAACATTAATCACATGTAACAGTTGGGAGGGAGATTTATTACTGATTAAAACATCGTTTGGGAATATTCTGTGGATTTTAGCTCTTGTCTCTATATCTATTTTCAGTTAGGTAGGAAATTATCTATAAAATATGGACTATGAGGGTGGATGGGGGAAAGAGTTCTGAGACAAATGACAAGAAATGGGCAAAAAAACTGAAAGTGCTTTCGTTTGAACTGGAGACTTCAATTCTAAGTAAATTGGTATGTAGAAAGTTCGGATGCTTATTGTGTTTTGTTATATTTGAACATTAAAATGTGTGTGGTGGGGGCTGCCTGGGTGGCACAGTTGGTGGAGTGTCTGACTCCTGGTTTCATCTCAGATTGTGATCTCAGGGTTGTGAGATCGAGCCTCCTGTAGGGCAAATCTCTCAATGCGACATCTACTTGAAGTTCTCTCTCTCTCTCTCTCCCTCTGCTCCTCCCATCGCTCTTGTGCCCCCTCCTTAAAATAAATAAATAAGATCTTTTAAAATAATAATAATAATAATAATAAAGTTGTGGTGAGGTAACTCCAAGGGAAAAATAGATTAGAAACATGGTTATTAAGTAGTAAAATTAGCCTGCCGACATTTTTCCTCTGTCTATCCTCACTCTGTTATAGACTCCAGGCAGTAAACCTCTAATTCTTGTCAATATGTTTGCCATGAGGCTCTGAGTTTGTTGTGGTTCTAGAATGTTCCAGAATAGAAGCTGATGGAGCTGGACTAGATTTTTAGATACAATGAAATCTACCCACACAAACAAATACACAATTGCCTTCTCTGTTTTTGATCTTCCTATAAAGCTGTTGAATTTTAACTTAGGTTCTTTTTAAAAGTACTATGAGTATCACTACTGGAGGTGATTATTTGTCTGAAATAATTGCTTATTTCCAAACTGAATTTCTTTTTTTTTAAATTTTGATAAACATATAATATATTTTTATCCCCAGAGGTATAGGTCTATGAATCGCCAGTTTACACACTTCACAGCACTCAATATAGCACATACCCTCCCCAATGTCCATAACCCCACCCCCTTCTACCAACCCCCCTCCCCCCAGCAACCCTTAGTTTGTTTTGTGAGATTAAGAGTCACTTATGGTTTGTCTCCCTCCCAATCCCATCTTGTTTCATTGATTCTTCTCCTACCCCCTTAACCCCCCATGTTGCATCACAACTTCCTCATATCAGGGAGATCATATGATAGTTGTCTTTCTCCGCTTGACTTATTTCGCTAAGCATGATACCCTCTAGTTCCATCCACGTCATCGCAAATGGCAAGATTTCATTTCTTTTGATGGTTGCATAGAATTCCATTGTGTATATATACCACATCTTCTTTATCTATTCATCTGTTGATGGACATCTAGGTTCTTTCCATAGTTTGGCTATTGTGGACATTGCTGCTATAAACATTCAGGTGCACGTGCCCCTTCGGATCACTACGTTTGTATCTTTAGGGTAAATACCCAGTAGTGCAATTGCTGGGTCATAGGGTAGTTCTATTTTCAACATTTTGAAGAACCTCCATGCTGTTTTCCAGAGTGGTTGCACCAGCTTGCATTCCCACCAACAGTGTAGGAGGGTTCCCCTTTCTCCACATCCTCACCAGCATCTGTCATTTCCTAGCTTATTAATTTTAGTCATTCTGACTGGTGTGATGTGATATCTCATTGTGGTTTTGATTTGTATTTCCCTGATGCCAAGTGATACGGAGCACTTTTTCATGTGTCTGTTGGCCATTGGGATGTCTTCTTTGCAGAAATGTCTGTTCATGTCCTCTGCCCATTTCATGATTGGATTATTTGTTCTTTGGGTGTTGAGTTTGCTAAGTTCTTTATAAATTTTGGACACTAGCCCTTTATCTGATATGTTGTTTGCAAATACCTTCTCCCATTCTGTCAGTTGTCTTTTGGTTTTGTTAACTGTTTCCTTTGCTGTGCAAAAGCTTTTGATCTTGGTGAAGTCCCAATAGTTCATTTTTGCCTTTACTTCCCTTGCCTTTGGCGATGTTCCTAGGAAGATGTTACTGTGGCAGAGGTCGAAGAGGTTGCGATTTTGATGGATTCCTTTCTCACATTGAGGTTCTTCAGCCACAGAAATTTCATTTTTTATGTTTATTACTATATTCCTAATCTGCACAGGTCTATTTATTTCTCTGTTTAGTCTCCTCTTTTGTACACCTACCTATTCATTATCATTCACATCCCACTACGGTGCAGTTTGCTTCCCTTTCTATATCATTAATTTAATGCTAGAGAAGATTGTGACTTACACCAACCCCTTCCAAAATTTCTCCTTGACACTTGCCACATCCTTTTCAATGACAGGTGTCATTACCCTCTCTATAAATTTTGGGCCTTTTATCAGTCTTTATAATTGTTCTTCTCCAAACCAGTTTAAGCTAATTTTGCAAATATTATTTTATGACATGATGTCAAATTATTCATAAGCAGATAGGACTTGACAGGATAATACATACACTATTTGGTATATCTGATTCATTTTCTCAGGAAAAAATCTACAAATATATGTAGCCATCTGTATTTCTAAGCTGTTGACCATTACAGTTTCTTTGAAACAGGGATATAATTGGTTCCTTATGTATTTAGCCAACATTAACATATCGATGTATATCTATTTATCTTTCTGTCTGTCTACTGATATATGTATCCCCACCGGCAAGTAGAGACACATATACAAACATAGTGACACACCTTAAGTCATGTTTAAAGTATCACTTGATATGTAGTGTTAAAAATAGTTTGATTCCCTTTGCTACTCCAAAGTATGTCCTCAATCAAAAATTATAAAGTTGAGTCCATTCTTGGCTACTTTTTAAGATCTGTCAGAATTGTGGTGGTATGCAGTGTACAATGTATTTGCTAATTTCTTGCAGTTCATTTACATTTTGTAAGGCATCTTTTATGATGTTTTGTTAATAGCTTCTACCATATGTACTCAGTCTCCTGCAAAACATGTAGTTTGCATAGTGACTGTTATGTCTTGTTTTATTTTATTTTTACTGTGTCCTAAATTGTATTCATTCAGTCATTCATTTATTCATTTGTAAGAGAGAGGGAGCTCTAGTAGGGGAGGAGCAGAGGGAGAGAGACAACCAGTCTCTGCACTGAGCACTGAAGTTAATTCCATGAGACTGAGATAATGACCTGAGCCACAATCAAGAGTCAGATGCTTAATGGCCACCCAAGAATCCCTGTTACCTCTCATTTTAATAAATAAAGTTTATATATTAGCAAAAGTCTGAAGAAAATAGGGTGATGAGTAATCTACATTTCTTATCCATTTGGTATGTATTTTATTTAGCACTGACTACTTTTTCATGCACTATTGTGAAATATGAAGATATAATAGAAAACACAATTTTAAAAACATAGTTTAAGGACATGATAATCTGCCTGACAAATATTTTGAGGCACCCAGGGTGAAAGCAAATGGGAGCCCCATAAATGTACATTATAACTTTGTTACACTAGTTTTATTTTTATGGAATACTTTAGCCATTTTGGTGGCAGTTATGATAGCTCATAATTTTAATTGAAAATTTGTAATTATCAGAATTATGAACAAAATTCCTTCTAATAGTTTTTTGGTGGAATACTTGGGGTTTTCATTCTTTTTTTTCTTCTTCTTCTTTTTTAAGATTTTATTTATTTAGATGACAGAGAGTACAAGTAGGTAGAGAAGCAGGCAGAGGGAGAAGGAGAGGCAGGCTCTCAGTTGAGCATAGAGCCTGATGTAGGACTCGATCCCAGATCGAGATTGTGACCTGAGCTGAAGGCAGATGATTAACTCCCTGAGCCATCCAGGCACCCTAATACTTGGAGTTTTCTATGTATAAGATCATATCGGCAAATAGTGACAGTTTAACTTCTTTACCCATATAGATGCCTTTTGTTTATTTTTTCTTGTCTGATTGCTGTGGCCACCACAGAGTATGATATTAGCTGTGGGGCTTTCATATGTGGCCTTTATTTGGTTCTCTTTAAGCACACTTTCTTGAAAATTTTATCATGAATGGGTGTTGTGCTTTATCAGATGTTTTTTTCTGCATTTATTGACATGCTCATATGATTTTTATCCTTTGTTTTGTTGATATGGTATATCACATTGAGTGACTTGTGAATAGTGAGCCATGTTTGTATTCTTGGAATAAATCTCATTTGATTATGTTGAATGATTCCTTTAAATTATAGTTGAATGAAGTTTTCTTATTATTTGTTAGACTTTTCACTGGTGATTGTGTCCTATAGTTTTCTTTCTTTCTTCTTTCCTTCCTTTTTTTTTTTTTTGGTGGTGCCTTTGTCTTTGACACACGTACACACACATGAAAATTATTTGGTTTAAAAACTGAAGGAAGGATCCAAATAGACATTTTTCCAAGGAAGATATACCGATGGCCAATAGACACATGAAAAGATGCTCACCAGCACTTATCATCAGAGAAACGCAAATCAAAACCATAGTGAGTATCACCTTACATCTGTCAGAATAGCTAAAATCAAAAAGAAGAAAGAACAAGTGTTGGTGAATATGTGGAGAAAAATGAGACTCTTGCACTGTTGGTGAGAGTGTAAATTTGTACAGACACTGCATGAAACATTATGAAGATTTCTCAAAATATTAGAGAGAAATACTGTATGATCCAGTATTTCACTACTATTTACTTAAAGAAAACAAAAACAGTAATTTCAAAATATATACATATCCTATGTTTATTGCAGCATTTTTCCAAGATATGAAAACAACCTAAGTATCCATTAGTAGACAAACGGGGAAAGAAGATGTGGGGTGTATGTATGTGTGTGTGTGTGTATGATAGGATATTAGCCATACGAAAGAATGAGGTCTTGCTATTCATAATAGCATGGAAGGACCATATGATTTCCCTCATATATGGAATCTGAAAAGCAAAAACAAATTAATAGACAAAAATCAGCATCAGAACACAAGTGGTGAGCATAGTGTAATGTTGTAAAGAAATTGAATCACTGTGTTGTGCACCTGAAACTGATGTAACATTGTGTGTCAATTATATTCATTCAAAAAAATTAAAAAAATAAAATTGTTAAGTTACTCAAAATAATAATGCAAATATCACAGTTCTCTAATTTAATTCACTGTTTCAGTGTTTGCATTGTTGTAGTTCATGCAAGACCATAAAATGTGGTCTCCCATTCTTACCTTTAATTCAATTATTTATCTTTCCTTCAGATTTAGTTTTAAGAATATTGATATGCAGAGGCACCTGGGTGGCTCAGTGGTTCAAAGCCTCTGTCTTTGGCTCAGGTCATGATCCCAGGGTCCTGGGATTGAACACTGCATCAGGCTCTCTGCTCAGTGGAGCCTGATTCCCCCTCTCTGTCTGCCTCTCTGCCTACTTGTGATCTCTGTCTGTCAAATAAATAAATAAATAATCAAAGAAAAGAATATCAATTTGCAAAATAAAAATAAACTGTCTAATTACAATTTATGGCTTTTTAAATTTTCTTAATCTAGGAAGCAAAAATACATCAGAAATTGAGCTGTAGTTTTAAAATTTTGTGCATTTATCACTAACCATCAGAGAAAAATATATGGTATTACTTCATTCAAACTGATTTTCACATGGGGCCATTCTAAACAAGATTAAAATTCATAGTATGATCACATAAATTCTTATTAAAATGTTTTAAACATGTTCACTATTAAGATAATACAATAGAAAAGAAATGGAGGTTTTTTGTTTGTTTGTTTGTTTTAGTGATCTGGTTAATTTCATCTGTTCAGGCAATCATCATGAGTAATTTTTAATGTAATTATGTATTATATTCCCTTTAATTTTTTAAATTCAATTAGCCAACATACAATATATCATTAGTTTCAGATATAGAGTTCAGTAATTCATCAGTTGCTTATAATACCCAGTGTTCATCACATCATATGTTCTCCTTAATGGCCATCACCCATTTACCCCATGGCCCCCACCTCCCCTCCAGCAGCCCTTAGTTTATTTTCTCATTCTTTTTCTCCCTCTCTGATGACTTCCCATTCAGTTTTCCTTCCCTTACCCTGTGATCCTCAATGTTGTTGCTCATATTCCACATATGAGTGAAACCATGTGATAACTGCCCTTCTCTGATTGACTTATTTCTCTCAGCATATTACCCTCCAGTTTCACCCACATTGTTGCACATGGTAAGTGTTCATCCTTTCTGATGGCTGAGTAATATTTCATTGTATATGTATACCACTTCTTTATCCATTCATCTGTCGATGAACATTCTCAGTCTTTCCACAGTTTGGCTAGTATGGACATTGCTACTATGAACATTGGGGTGCAGGTGCCCCCTTCATATTTATCTTTGGGATAAATACCTAGTAGTTCAATTCCTGGGTCATAGGGTAGCTCTATTTTTAACTTTTTGAGGAACATCTATACTGTTTGCCAGAGTTGCTGCACCAGCTTGCATCCCTATCAACATTGTAAGAGAATTCCCTTTTCTCTGCATCCTCACCAGCATTTGTTGTTTCATGACTTTTTTTCCTTTTTTTTGTCTTTTTAAAAAAAATTTTTAAAAATTTCTTTTCAGCATAACAGTATTCATTGTTTTTTGCACCACACCCAGTGCTCCATGCAATACGTGCCCTCCTTAATGCGCACCACCTAGCTCCCCCAACCTTCCACCCCTCGCCCCTTCAAAACCCTCAGATTGTTTTTCAGAGTCCATAGTCTCTCATGGTTCACCTCCCCTTCCAATTTCCCCCAACTCCCTTCTCCTCTCCATCTCCCCATGTCCTCCATGTTATTTGTTATGCTCCACAAATAAGTGAAACCATATGATAATTGATTCTCTCTGCTTGACTTATTTGCTTTTGGCTTTTCATAGATAGCTTTTATGATATTGAGGTATGTTCCCTCTATCCCTACACTGTGGAGAGTTTTAGTCAAGAAAGGATGCTGTATTTTGTCAAATACTTTTTCTGTATCAACTGAGAGGATACTATCGTTCTCGTCCTTTCTTTTCTTAATGTGATGTATCACACAGATTGATGTGTGAATGTTGAACCACTCTTGCAGCCCAGGAGTAAATCCCACCTGGTTGTAATGAATAATTCTTTGAGTGTACTGTTGGATCCTGTTAGCTAGTATCTTGGTGAGAATGTTGACATCCATGTTTATCATGGATAGTGACCTATAATTCTCTTTTTGGTGGGGTCTTTGGTTTTGGGATCAAGGTAATGCTGGCCTTATAGAACAAGTTTGGAAGTTTCACTTCCATTACTGTTTTTTGAAATGGTTTTGGGAGAATAGGTATTGGTGCTTTAAATGTTTGGTTGAATTCCCTGAGCAGACCATCCAGCCCTGACTCTTTTGTGTTGGGATTTTTTTGATTACTGCTTCAGTTTTCTTGCTGGTTATGGGTTTGTTCAGGTTTTCTATTTCTTCTTATCTCAGTTTTGGTAGTTTATTAATTTCTAGGAATGTATCAATTTCTTCCAGATTGCCTAACTTGTTGGCATATATGTGCTCATAATATGTTCTTAAAATTGTTGTATTTCCTTGGTGTTGGTCGTGATGTCTCCACTTTAATTCATGACTTTATTAATTTGGATCCTTTCTCATTTCTTTTTGATAAGTCTGACCAAGGGTTTATTGATCTTATTAATTCTTTCAAAGAACCAGCTTCTTCTTTTTCTTCTTCTTTTTTTTTTATTATGTTATGTTAGTCACTATACATCATTAGTTTTTGATGTAGCGTTCCAAGATTCATTGTTTACATATAGCACCCAGTGCTCCATGCAATACATGCCCTCCTTAATACCCACCACCAGGCTCACCCATATCCTCAACCACTCCCCTCTAAAACTCTGCTTGTTTCTCAGAGTCCACAGTCTCTCATGGTTCAACTCCCCCTCCAAATGAACGTAGTTCATTTCCCTGCCCCTTCACTTTTCCTGCCCTTCTCCTAATGTCCTCCATGTTATTCCTTATGTTCCACAAGTAAGTGAAACCATATGGTAATTAACTTTCTCTGCTTCATTAATTCACTCTGCATAATCTCCTCCAGTCCCATCCATGTTGATGCAAACGTTGGGTATTCATCCTTTCTGATGCCTGAGTAATATTCCATTGTATATATGGACCACATCTTCTTTATCCATTCAACTGTTGAAGGGCATCTTGGCTCCTTCCACAGTTTGGCTATTGTGGACATTGGTGCTATGAACATTTCACTACCCAGTAGTGAAAGAGCTAGGTCATGGGGAGGCTCTGTTTTTAATTTTTTGATGAATCTCCACACTGCTTTCCAAAGTGGCTGGACCAAGTTGCATTCCTACCAATGATGTAAGAGGGTTCCTCTTTCTCCACATCCTCTTCAACATTTGTTGTTTCTTGCCATGTTAATCTTTGCCATTCTAACTGGTGTAAGGTGGTATCTCAATGTGGTTTGGATTTGAATTTCCCTCATGGCTAATGATGATGAACATTTTTTCATGTGCCTGCTAGCCATTTGTATGTATTCATTGGAGAAGTGTCTGCTTAAATCTTCTGCCCATTTTTCCCCTTGATTATTGGTTTTCTGGGTGTGGAGTTTGAGGAGTTCTTTATAGATCTTGGAATTAGCCCTTCATCTGTAGTGTCATGTGCTACATTTGATATCTTCTCCCATTCCGTGGGTTGCTTCTTTGTTTTGTAGACTGTTCCTTTGCTATGCAGAAGCTTTTAATCTTGACGATGTCCCAAAAGTTCACTTTTACTTTTGTTTCTCTTGCCTTTGGAGACGTGTCTTGAAAAAGCTGCTGTGGCTTATGTTGTAGACGTTACTGCCTATGTTCTCCTCTAGGATTTTGATGGGTTCCTGTCTCACATTGAGGTTTTCACCCATTTTGAGTTTATCTTAGTGTATGGTGTAACAGAATGGTCAAGATTCATTATTCTGTACATAGCTGTCCAATTTTCCCAGCACCATTTATTGAATAGACTGTCTTTTTTCCACTGGATATTTTTTCCTGCTTTGTTGAAGATTCTTTGACCTTAGAGTTGAGGGTCTATATCTGGGCCCTCTACTCTGTTCCATTTGTCTATATGTCTGTTTTTATGCCAGTACCATGCTATCTTGGTGATCACAGCTTTGTAATAAAGCTTGAAATCAGGCAACTTGATGCCCAAGCTTTGTTTTTCTTTTTCAGCATTTCCTTGAGGATTCAGGGTCTTTTCTGGACAAAGAACCAGCTTCTAGATTCATTGATCTTTTCTTACTCTTCTTCTGGTTTCTGTTTCCATGATTTCTGCTTGAATCTTTAGTATTTCTCTTCTACTTTGTTTTGGCTTTATTTGCTGTTCTTTGTACAAATCCTTTAGCTGTAAGTTTAACTTGTGTATTTGAGACTGTTGTGTATGTCTCTTGAGAAAGACTTGTACTGCTGTGTAGTTCCCTCTTAGGACCACATTTGGTGCATCTGAAAGATTTTGAACAGTTGTGTTTTCATTTTTGTTTGTTTCCATGAGTTTTTAAAATTTGTCTTTAATTTCTGGCTAACCCATTCATTCTTCAGTAGTATTCTCTTTAACTTCTAAATGTTTGAGTTCCTTCCAAATTTCCTCTTGTGATTATGTTCAAGTTTCAAAGCACTGTGGTATAAACATATTCAGAGAATAGTCCCAATCTTTTGGTACTGGTTGAAACCTGATATGTAACCCAGGATGTAATCTATTCTGGAGTATGTTCCATGTGCACTCCAGAAGAATATGTATTCTGTTGCTTTAGGATGGATGGAATTCTCTATATATCTGTGAAGTCCATCTAGTCCAGTGTGTCATTTAAAACCCTTGTTTCCTTGTTGATCTTCTGCTTAGATGATCTGTCCATTCCTGTAAGTGGGATCTTAAAGTCCCCTACCATTATTGTAATATTATCAATATTATTTTAATTTTGCTATTAATTGGTTTGTATGTTTGCCTGCTGCCAAGTTAAGAGAATAAATAATTGTAATTGTTAGTTCTTCTTGTTTGATAGAGCCTTTAAGTATGGCATAGTCCCTCTTCATCCTTTACTACTGTCTTTGGTTTAAAATGTAATTTGTCTGATAATGAGGATTGCTACCCCAGCTTTCTTTTGATGTCCATTAGCACGATAAATGATTCTCCACCCCCTCACTTTCACAGACACATATGGAGGTGCCTTTAGGTCCAAAACAAGTCTTTCATAGACAGCATATGGATGGATCTTGCTTCTTTTAATACCCTATGACTTTTGACTGGAGCATTTAGCCCATTTACATTCACAGTAACTATCGGCAGATACGAATTTAATGCCATTGTATTACCTGCAAATCCTGTTTCTGTATATTGTCACTGTTTCTTTCTGGTCTTTGTTACTTTTGGGCCCTCTTTTTGCTCACAAGATCCCCTTTAATATTTCTTGTAGGGCTGGTTTAGTAATCACAATTTCTTTTAGTTTCTATTTTTCCTGGAATCTCATTATTTCTCCTTCCATTCTGAATGACAGCCTTGCTGGATAAAATATTCTTGGCTACATGTTTTTCTCATTTAGTACCCTGAATGTATTATGATAGCCCTCTCTGGCCTGCCTGGTCTCTCTGGATAGGTACAGTGGCAGTCTAATGTTCCTACCCTTGTACATTAAGCACCTCTGTTCTTGAAACACTTTCAGCATTTTTTTTTCTTTATCTCTGAAGCTTGCAAGTTTCACTATTAAATGTCAGGGTGTTGATCTATTATTATTGATTTTGAGGGGGCTCTCTGTGCCCCCTGGAATTGAATGCCTGTTTACTTTCCCAGATTAGGAAAGTTCATAGCTATGATTTGCTCAAATATACTTTCTGTCCCTCTCTCTCTTTCTTTTTCCTCTCAGACCCCAATAATTGTGATATTGTTTCACTTAATCTTATTGTTGATTTCTCGAAGCCTCCCATCATGGTCCATTAGTTTTCTCTTTTTTCCTCAGCTTCCTTCCTTTCCATTATCTTGTCTTCTAAGTCACTGATTCTCTCTTCTGTTTCATTTACCCTAGCATAGATTATTCATTTTAGACTACATCTCAGTTAAAACATTTTTACTTTTGGCCTGATTAGATTTTATTTCTTCACTAAGAGATTCTCTAGTGTCTTTTATGCTTTTTTCACCCCAGCTGGTTCTGACATTTTAGTTATAGCCATATCAATTAGATCTATGATAGAGAATATTACCTCTGGTTGTTTCTTTTCTTTTTTCTTTTTTAAGATTTTATTTATTTATTTGACAGAGATCGCAAGTAGGCAGGGAAGCAGGCAGAGAGAGGAGAAATCAGGCTTCCTGCAAAGCAGACAGACTGATTCGGGGCTCAATCCACGGACCCTGGGATCATGACCTGAACCGAAGTCAGAGGCTTTAACCTGCTGAGCCACCCAGGCGCCTGGTTGTTTCTTTTCTATGAATTTCTCCTTCTAGTCATTTTTTAGAGAAGAATAGATGATCAAGAGAACAAAATTAAAAATACCAACCATGATCCCAGTGAAATATACACTAGACAAATCTGAAGAGGTCAGAAACCCCAAAAAATGGGGGTGGTGGATTAAAGAGAGAATATAATCTCACAGGTGGACAAAACAGGGTGATCCACTTGGTTCTCAGTGGATTTTGATTTTTTTTTTTTTAGAAGACACTAAATACCAAAATTTTACAATTTCTTTACAGAAAGAAAAACTTACATATATAAAAAAATAAAATTGAATACATTGAAAGGAAGCAAAAAAGGAAAAAAATATGTATATGATGTAAATGTAGAAATGAAAAGTAAAAAAGACTTAAAAACCAAGAATTGATAAAATAAGAAACTAGTTGAAAAGGAAAAAAAGAAAAAGAAAAAAAAAGAAAATTTTAAACCAAAAGACCAAAGACTCATGAGAAAAAAATCTTGAGTTCTACTTAGTGGTTTCCCCTAGTGCATGAATTTTTCAGTGTCTGATCCATTAACTTGGTATTCGCCGGATGTTCCTGCTGATCTTCTGGCAAAGGAGCCTGTTGCACTGATTCTCAAGTGTCTTTGCCTGGGCAGAGTTGCACCATCCCTCTCCAGGGGGTCAGGCTCAGTGTAAGCTGCTTTGGGTTGTTCTAAGAGTCTCTTGTTCCATGAAGGCTTTTCACATCACTTGCAAAAAGTGGTCTTTTTTCTATTTGTAAAATAGCAGAAATTCTTCTCATAGAACCCAGGTTGAATTAACAGGTTTTCAGAATAAAACTACCTGGATTCAAGGGACCAGATGAAATGTGGCTCCCCTAATCTTCTGCCATCTTCCTTCCTAGATAATTTTTTTTTAATTATTTTTTTTCCCCTTGTGGGACCTCTGACGAGTACAGATTTGCAGGCAGGACACTCACCAGCGGGAGCCTGGTCCTGCTCACCCTGGACGCCCGGCCCTCGGGGGCTGCGCAGCTGACCGTCAACAGCGAGAAGATGGTGATCGGCACCATGCTGGTGAAGGACGTGGTGCAGGCTCTGACCCAGTGATGCCCGCAGGCCGGGAGTTCTCAGCCCTGCTCGTCTCTCCCTCGTGGCACTGGGCTGCTAGCCCCCATCCCTCCTTTTCTCTCCCTCTTCTCTCTCTCTTAGCAGATTCCTCAGGCCAGATAGCACCAAGGGTGGGGGTGGTGGAGCTGTTGCCCTCTGGTCATTCCCAGCCCCCTTCCCCCATAACGCCCCTCCCCACGGGTTCCACATGCTCTGTGCAGGGGCAGCCCCTGACTGCGACCTTGTCTTCCCGGCTTTCTGCAACTGTGTGTGTAGCAGAATCCCAATAAAAAGGCTTCTCCCTAAAATGTCATATTAGTTTCAGGTGTACAAGATAGTTTTTCAACACATTTATACATTATGTTATTCCCACCATAGGTGATTTAATCTCTACCTTGTACCATAGGAAGCAGACATTGTGGGTGGCTGTCCATAAAGTAATTATCCCAATGCCTTTCTCCTGCACTAGGATATTTGTTTGCCAGTCTCCCCCAGTTGGGTTTTGCCCAGTGAATCATCAGTGAGATTTGCTGCTTTCTGGGAAAATGTTTCTTGCTGAATAAAAAGAGTAAATCTGAAGAGAAGTCCTTTACCTACAGTTCTTTTATTTTCTTTTACCCTATGGTGGATGTGATCTTAAATGTTTAATAACATTTAAGAATGAAAAGCCTGTATACTGCTTTATACTGTAAAGCAGAAAGGCAGAGTGCTGGATCTTTGACCTTATTGATGAGCTATACCGAGTCCAGAAACATCTACTTCCAGAGTTCCTATTATGTGAGATAAATCAAAGTGTTGTGTTGTAAACTATTCTTATTTGTGCCTCCATTTATCACAACCTAAGGAATGAAATAATTCCTGATATACTCATGCTACAGTATATTATTTATATTCCTTCCTTGGAATATCTTTGGAAAAAATCTTCTATTTACTTGATTGGTATATTTAGCTACTATAAAAACAAGTAAGAATTTTGTTGTTGCACAGGTACATTAATACTTAGATAGTTATGATATTGCTACATGTATGTATTTATGCCAGACTAGTGGTGATGAGAGAGCATCTAATTGTGGATTTAATTTGCAATTCTCTGATTACTAATGACATGAAACCTCCTTTCATATGAGTGTTGGTCACCGTGGCTCTTTTCCAGTGAATTGCCCTTCATGGTCTTTGCTCATTTTTTATTTACTTGCCACTTTGTTCTCATAAATTTCTTTGTATTCTTTATAGCTTATGGATATATAAGTCAGAGTTGTGAATATTTTACTCTTAAAATGTCCTTGTTTTTTTGTGCCTCATCAGAAAAAATTCCTTCCCCATTAGAACATGATTAAAGTATTCTCCATTTTGTTGTTGTTGTTGTTTTAAATTTCCCTTTGGTTTTACCTCTTTAATTCACATTGAATTAATATTTGTATGTGCTGGGAAGTGGTGATCTAATTTTATTTTATGTTGACAATGTAGATAGCATTTTCTTGCTATGGTAAATGGGGCCATTTCTGCTATTATTTTTATAGTTTTTAAGAGATACATATAGATAAAATTGTTTTATGTGTCAAGTTTAATTTTTAATCTAGCTGCCTCACTGAGTTGTTTTATATTTTGTAATATTGACCTATTTCCTATAATTCTCTTTGCATAAAACAATGTTTGTTTCTTTTTTTTTCATTCCCTGCAAAATTTCTTAATTTTTATTTTGTATTCTTGTCTTATACGTTTAGATGTCTAAAACATTGTTGAAAATTAGTGACTTTATTTTTTAAATACTGCTGCAAAATACTTGATAGAACACTGCCTCTATGAAAAGGTAGGAGTCTGTGTCTCTTCCCCTTAAACTTTGATGAGATGTGCGACTTTTTTTCTTTCTTTCTTTCTTTCTTTCTTTCTTTCTTTCTTTCTTTCTTTCTTTCTTTCTTTTCTTTTCTTTTTCTTTTTTTTTTTTAGCAGTAATGTATAACAGAAATGATACTGTATGGTTTCCTAGGCTATACTCTAAGAGACCATCAGCTTTTGACTTGTTCATTGGAAGACTGGTTTTCCTCAACTGTTAATGTAACAAATTTTAGTACCATCATACTGTGAGGAATCCCATGCCACAGAAAGTGGCTTTGTATTGGCACTCCAAGTGACTTACCAAATATGTGAGTGAAGAGGCCACTAGGTGATTTTTGCTCCCAGAAATTTGAGTTTCCTCAAGGAGGTCCATACATAATAAAGTAGATAATATCATCCCTCTTATGTCTGCTCCTAATTTCTAAGTCACAAATCTTGTGCATAATAAAATAGTTCCCATCATCAATTGTTGAGAGTGGTTTGTTATGTAACAATAGATAACTAGATCTGGAAAATATCTTTTCCTTATTCTTGACTTTAATGAAAATAAAATGAAAATGCTAATGTTAAATACAATATTTGGAACAGATTTTTATTTTGGTCATTTTTTGGTTAAGGACATGCCTTTTTCTTATCTTTTTTATCTTCTTGGAGTCTCTCTTGTTCCTTAGTTTGGGCTTTCTTACCTCCTCTTGAAACCAGCATCATTGCATCTGAAATCTCTCTCACTGACACTCTTAAACCCCTCTTTCTCTTAGAAAGATGGTTATCATTATATTAGGCCCATCTAGATAATCCAGGATAATCTCTCCTTAACGTAATGGCATTTGCAAAGTCCCTTTCACAATGTAAAGTAACATATTCACTAATTTGGGGGAGTTAAACATGGACATCCTTGATACAGAGGAGGAATTATTTTGGCTATCACATCATCGAGTTTGCAATTGAGATGAAGATTAACTTTGCCTTTGATTCCCACAGTGACAGTCCTTAGCTGTCCAGTTGGATCTGCCCTTGTCAAAGTCTTGAACAGAAGATAGCCTTAAGGTGACTGGTATCAAATAACAGCATAGGCAGCTTGTGCAAAACGTATAGTTAGTATGAGGCAAATGTTTCCTATAAGACTACAAGGCCGCAAACTTAGACAGTGATGAGGTTCTTTTTTTTTTTTTTTAAAGATTTATTTATTTATTTATTTGACAGACAGAGATCACAAGTAGGCAGAGAGACAGAGGGGGAAGCAGGCTCCCCACTGAGCAGAAAGCCTAATGTGGGGCTCGATCCCAGGACCCTGGGATCATGACCTGAGCCGAATGCAGAGGCTTAACCCACTGAGCCACCCAGGTACCCCAACAGTGATGAAGTTTGAAGGATCTTGGTCTGAGAAATAAAATCCTGGGGCAAATAGGAATTGTTCTGTAGGACACTCAGTCATCTTTATCATAAACAGCTCAGTTCTTCTTCATGTGGCCATGCTTTATAACATTGCTGGTAGGTCTTACCTGTATGTTGTATTCTGTCATTCTTATCAAGTGAGTTGGATAGATAAGACCTCATAACCAGTAAGATTTTATTATTTTAGAAGTTTTAGTTTAGAAATCTTATTGATTGGCTTACATTAGCAAAAGTTATTTTATCTACCTTACTCACCCAGAAGTCCCAGACTCTTTAAAAATGACATTGTTACTGCCTTCAGGGAAATCTAGTACTTAGATAACACATGGGAGCCAGTGAAGTCTCTATGCACACTAATATTAGCCACCTACCTTCTTGTCCTTTGGTCAAGGACAAAAAAGATGAAAATGTACAGCTATGGCAAAAATGAACCAACAATCAGGGAAATCATTTTAAAATGTATATCCCCTCACTGTCATCAGTGTATTCATTATGCACAAATTTCTACTTTATAATTATTATATATTATCAATAATATATATATATTTTTTAATTTTACTTATGCATTTGACAGAGAGAAATCACAAGTAGACAGAGAGGCAGGCAGAGAGAGAGAGAGGGAAGCAGCCTCCCTCTGAGCAGAGAGCCCAATGCGGGACTCGATCCCAGGACCCTGAGATCATGACCTGAGCCGAAGGCAGTGGCTTAACCCACTGAGCCACCCAGGCGCCCCAATAATATATTATTGTATTATTTATTATGTATGATCAGTATATTACTAATGTTATATGTAATATATCATTTAATCATATGAATAATATATCTATAACATTACTAATAGTATATTATATAGTATATATTAGTTATATATTAAGAATATGTTATTAATGTTATTATGGATTAATATATAAATAAATAATAGAAATTTATTATAGTTGGTTTTATTTTCATAGGTAATTAATTCCACTTTAATTTGTTAAGGTGGATTCCAAACATAATTAATTTCTTTCTTTGTAGCTAAGCCCAACTCTCCTGAATTTAGTATAAGAGGTCCTAATAATGATATGGAGGCACAACTTTATGATAAATTAAGTGGAAATACTAAATCTTCAAGTAAACTGTAAATGGCAGCAGTGCTTTCCTCTAAGCTTCCAAGCAGATTATAATACAGCCTTGAGAGGAGTAGAAGGAAGTATAGTTTTTACTTATAATTTTCTGCCTGTATCTGGTGGTCTTCTGTCTACATTGTGTGGTTAACTGTGACCCCCTTGAAATGAAGCACAGGAGCTTGTGGGATATCCCTCATGGGATAGTCACATGTAAAAGGATAAAATTAGACTCTGATTTACACTATTCACACACAAAAACCTTGAAATGGATTAAAAATTTAAATGTAGTGCCTAAAACTCTAGATACCTGAAAGAAAACAGAGAAAATGATTCTGATATTGACTTTGACAGTCAGTCACTGTTTGTCTATGACATTAAAAATTTGAGCAGTAAAAGCAAAAATAAATAAGTAGGACCACATCAATCTGAAAACTAAAAGGCATCAATAGAATGAAGAGGCAGCCTATAGAATAGGGGAAAATATTTGCTAACTGTACATCAGATAAGGGGTTAATATCCAAAATATAGAAGGAATTCATAGAACTCAATAGGAATATGACTCAATCTGATTTTGAAAATGTGTGGAAGACTTGAACAGATTTTTTTTTTCCAAAGAAAACATACAAATAGCCAAAATATACCTGAAAAGGTGTTCATTTCTAATCACAGAAAATTTACATCGAAACCACAAGGAGATACTACCTCACACCTCTCAGAATGGCTTTTATCAAAAGGGCAAGATAGTTCAGTGCTGATGAGAATGTGGAGAAAAGGGAACCCTTGTGTACTGATTGTGAGAATGTAGATTGGTGCAGCCATTATGGAAAAATGTTTGGAAGTTCCCCCCAAAATTTGAAATAAAGCTACCATATCATCCATATCATCCAGCAGTCTCACTTCTTCACATATATCTGAAGAAAATGAAATCACAATCTGGAAGAAATAGCTGCACCGCCATCTTCATTGCATTATTATTCATGTAGCTAAGACATGGAAACATGTATCTCTTGGCAAGTTAGTGAACAAAAATTGTGGTAAATACGTACAATAGAATATTACTCATCTCTAAAAAGATGAACTCTTCCCATTTAGGACACTATGGATGGAACTTGAGGGTCTTATGCTAAGTGAAATAAGTCAGACAAGAATGACAAATACTGCATGATTTTATTTATATGTGCAACCTAAAAAAAAAAAAACCCAAAACAAACAAACAAACAAAAAAACCCAACAACAAAAGAAATGAAAAAGCCAAACTCATGGAAACAAAGCATGGAATGGTAGTTTCCAGAGCCTGGGGGTGGGGTGTAAGGGGAATGGGGAAATGTTCATTAAAAGTATAAACATCCAGGCATAAAATGAGTAAGATCTGGGAATCTCATATTTACCATGATGACTCTGGTTAATGATACTATATTTTATACTTGAAAGTAGACAAGGGAATAGATCTTGAATGTTCTCACCCCACCAAAATATTTTATTCATGGGAGGTGATGGATGTATTAAGTTTTTGAGGTAATCATTTAACGACGCATATGTATCTCAAATCATCAGGTTGTATGCCTTAAATTTACAAGTATTATAGGTCAGTTATGTCTCAACAAAGCTGGAAAAAGTGAAATGAAGATTATCTTGTCTCTATTAGATCCTGTTTCCTTTGTGTTGAACTTACTGTGTACAACTAAATGCCACATTGCAAAGACATAATGAATACTTTGGTTGATTATGATAAGACACCAATATGGCAGATTGTATTGATCACACACGGGAGAAGAATTAGATACTATATCACAGATTGAAATACTTAAATCCATGTCATTGTCCAAAGGAAATCGAAGTTATAATGGAAACAGAAAACTTTTCAGGAGGAGAACCTGATTACTATTACTTGATTGATTTACTTGGAAAATAATGTTCTTATTTTTTCTCATCAAATATTAAGAAGTCACTTGATTATGGTTTAATGAGTTGTTCTTTAGAAACCTGGACACATGACGGGCACCTGGGTGGCTCAGTCAGTTGGGCAGCTGCCTTCAGCTGGGGTCATGAACCCGGGGTCCTGCATGGAGCCCTGCGTTAGACTTCCTGCTCAGCAGAGAGCCTGCTTCTCCCTCTCCCTCTGCCTGCCTTTCTGCCTAATTGTACTCTCTATCTCCCTGTCAAATAAATAAAAACTTTTTAAAAAAGAGAAAGAAAAAGAAACTGGACACACGATATTCTTCTTTGAGACTTTGACATTAGCTAAGGCTCTTACACACACAGAGTTAATTTATCATCTGTGTTGTTCTCAGGTTTAAGTATGAATCACTATGGAATGGGCTTCAGCATGTGACTGGTCATGCTGCATACTAACTCAGAGCTTTTCATAGGGCAGACAGAGTTAATTTCAACAATGATTACTAGTTTATGTCATTGCATGGATTACTTTAAGAGTCTGGTGTATTGTCTTTCTAAAAGATCAAATACTCTACCTAAATCCAAACCACATTAATGGCCTGTTTTTAAATATTACATACCAGGATATGTATAAATACTTCATGTCAAAAGTGATTAACCTGAATTTTAAAATTCATACTTAAGGCCAGAAATAAAGCACTGGTATAAAGTAGAATGTACTTTCAGATAGCTCATTTCTCTACAGGCATCTCATTTTGTTGGCTATAATTATTCTATATTCATTGAAAGCCATTGTTGTTTCTTTCCATACTTTTAAGGTGAGACCACAACTTAGTCCTATGTATTTAGGATCAGATACTGTAAAAGTACATGCACATAAACACAATTCATGCAAAATTGCTAGCCTCCGAATATTTTGTCTATTTCCTTCTCAGTCATGGTTATAGAACTCTGTCTTCTAAACTCACTATTGGACAGAGATTTTCTTTGTTTAAGTAGAATGTGTTTGTATATTGCCTATATTTACTACATATATTTGCTACATATTGAAACACCAATATTGGCTGTTACATTATAAAAGGAATCTGAAGAGACATTCGAAAGCATAATTACGCTTGACTTTTGACCAGCACGAAGGTTGGCATACCAATCCCCTGCATAGTTGAAAATCTGTGTATAATTTTGACTCCCCAAAATTTAACTACTGATAACCAGAAATCTTGCCAATAATATAAACAGTCAATTAATATATATTTTGTACAAGTATCATATAATGTATTCTCATAAGAGTAAGCTAGAGAAAAGAAAAATGCTACAAAGAGATCATACATTGATTCTTAATGTATCATTACAGAAGAGATAATACATTGATAGTACTCTACCATATTTATTATACATTGATAGTACTCTACCATATTTATTAGAAAATAATCCATGTAAAATTGGACCCACTCATGTAAACTCATGCTGTTCAAGGGCCAACTATAGTAATATATGTGACTATGGATTACAAATATATGTGACTATGGACTGTAGTAATATATGTGACTATGGAAAACAAACATTCTTCAAATAGCTATTTCCTAAGATGCAAAGGGCATCGGCATAAATCATGCTTTTGGGAATTTTTTTCCACGAGGATGAGAGAAGAAATTATTCAGGTGTTTTGTTTTCTATTTCCTTAAATGCAGATTTTTTAGAGTTTAAAGGTGTGCTTCTATAAACAAGATGTCTCCAAACTGGTAATCTCTTCTAAATCTCTTATGAGTCTTCAGACAAATAGATTTTTGTCCTTTCCTTCAAGATTTTGATTTTCTATGTCTAGTCTAGGATATAGAAGTTCATATTTTTAATAAGCTTTCATTATTTCTGATTCACAGTCACATTTGGAAACGTTACTTTAGATTCCCTCTTTAACTCCCTGTAATACAAAAGTTTAAAGTGAGCTCTCAGAAAGTGCTAGATTACAGTCAGTCTGTGGTCAGATTATTTTATAGCTGCTGTCTATGACAGTATTCTGTATTGTTTATTTAAGATAGATCCTTATGCCAGATGTAACAAAGAGAAACTTTTCAATTTGTTGTGACACTTTGGGAGTCTGCCTTGAATTCATGCCCATACAGGATCATTAAATGTCCATGTGGAGGCAGAATACAGGAGTGGCTATTTCTGATAAAATCTGTCATTTTTTTCCCTTCAGAGAGAGGCTTTAGATACTCTTGGTTTCATATGTATTTATTGAAACTTTAGAGTAAAGCATTAAAAAGGATGCAGAATCTTCCCTTGATCAGCAAAGTTTTAAGACTTGGTAGCAGCAATCTGGTGCCTGAATTATAAATGAATCGCAGTATATCCATTCTAGAAAATAAATATTAGAGGATAATTACCTTCCAGTTCCCACCCCACCCCTGATATCAGAGATTTGGCTTGTTCAGTAATAATACAGAGTGTAGGATGATAAAAAAATAACTGAAATCAAATAATTATATAATAATGAAATCAATAATATTAACTAATAATAAGTTATTACTGTTATGCTACAATTGACACTAAGTTACCTTGAGAATTGACTGCATGAACAAAAATGAGATATTTTAGTGATTATATACTAGTTTATGATATTTAAACATGAGAAATGGATGGACTGCTGTAAAATGTTTATTATGTGCTAGTTTTCTCAGTGATAGAATATGTATCCATCAGAAATAGAGTCATTGGACCTAACACATGCTTGCTTCTTCTGTAAGATATTTTGAGAAATATTCTTTCTGAGGAACATATTTTAAGGTAATATAACCAACAGTTGTTGCAGGCAAAGCTGGCCTAAAGTTTTAAGGTATCTAGCAAATAAAGAGAGCTATGCTATAGAAGTCATCCATATACATAGTTACCATAATCAACCAAAGTATCCATTATGTCTTTGTAATGTGGCATTTAGTTGTTTAAAATAAGTTCAACATGAAGGAAACATATACACAGTTTTTTATTTTTTTTTTATTTTTATTTTTTTTTCAAGATTTTATTTATTTATTTGACAGAGAGCGATCACAAGTAGGCAAAGAGGCAGGCAGAGAGAGAGAGAGGAGGAAACAGGCTCCCCGCTGAGCAGAGAGCCCGATGCAGGACTCAATCCCAGGACCCTGAGATCATGACCCGAGCCGAAGGCAGCGGCTTA